>NW_007728090.1:973-53027 GCF_000696425.1 Galeopterus variegatus | reverse complement strand
CCCCCCCCCCCCCCCACCCCCCCCCCCCCCACAGTACTGTGCTCCTGCATTCACTTGGTTTTCCTTGCTGGTCTCTGCACACACTTGAATTTGGGATTTCCTGGTTTAAGCTGTATTTTCTATGAAAGCTGATGTTGGTCTTTGGGAAGTGTGGGCATGGGAGTGTATGTACAGTTATTATTTTAGACAATGAGAAAAACCAAGAAGCACACACATAACATATAACATACGAGTAAACCTCCAATGGGAACTGAAATTGCGGTGCACATGGCTACCCCAGTGAGTTCTAAAGGACTTGAAATACCAAAATTTCTTCTGCCTATTCCTTTACTACCCTGAGATGCAGATAGTGGCAAGAGTCACCACAGACTGTCTTACTGGAACTTCAGGGGCATTATTCTAGACTGAATTATGCAGAAACAAGAGCATGTAATGTTGGGAAAGGGACTGAGTCTTGAGGCAGAACAATAAATCCTCAAGCTCTTGCATTGATTGAAATAGAAGTGATTCTGAGCATGAGTCAATACCCTAGGAGACTGGTTACTATGCACTTTTTAAAAACATTGATTTCTCAATCTTTAATTTCAGACAAATATTGGCCGTTTCTCAATACCAAGAGACATAAGCGAAGATTAAGCACTGAGCCAGAGAGCAGCTTTGGGTTAAAGGGAGAGAAATTCAAGCTCCATTACAAAAGTGACAAAATTCAAGTACTGAATGAATTAATGAGTGTTTTCTGTCCACCTAGATGCCCATGTTCCTCTAACCCTTCTTTTCACTACTCACCAGTAACCCCCCAGGTGAACTTGTATGAGCTTCATTTTGAACTTTGGGGAAAAAAAATCATATCATATTCTTCTACCACCCACAGCTTTTTAAATGAGATTTTCACATAATGGTGGCTCAATAAATATGTACTAAATTAATGAATGAATTTCATTAAATATATTCCTCATAGTTAAATACAACACTAAAGTTAGCTGAGGGGCTGCTGAGTTTTAAAAAAATGAAATTTTGGGCCGACCCCATGGTGCACTCGGGAGAGTATGGCACTAGGAGCACAGCAGCGCTCCTGCCGGAAGTTCAGATCCTATATAGGGATGACCGGTGCGCTCACTGGCTGATCGTGGTGTGGCCAGTCACAAAAAAGACAAAAAAAAAAATGAAATTTTGATAGATAATCACACACATTAAAAAAAAATCTGTTGAAACACCCTACTGTGCTGCTACTCAACCATTATGTGGAGATGGGAAGAAAGAGTCAATTCTCCTGTTTATAAACGTGTTGTCAGTCAAAGGTGCATATTCCCTTTGTAAAACATATTAACTGAATCTTCTAAAGATTCCTAATTTAGCACTTTTCCCCCATACAACTAATATGTTCACCTAATTTATACTTGAGGGCAATGGTACACAATAAATTTCTAATTCCTCCACATGCAAAAAATAGTAGAGAAATCAGGGACAGAAGACTCACATTTTTAAAATAGGAGATACAGGATAGAGAACTGAGCTAGATTGCAAAGCATTCTAATGATGTTCCTTTTGTTGGAATCGTGAGACTTCAGTGGGAAATAACATGATGAACTGGTTTTCTGGGAAGAAAATCTGGCAGCTTCTTCACTCTCCCCTTCTGAGGCAGGAGGGATAGGTGAAGGATATGGCAGTAGTCTGATGATCCGGGTGGGAAGACATTACAGGTGAAAATGGAAAGACAGTGACATATATAAGAGATGTTTTGAAGGGACAACTGACAAGAATTAACACCTGATTAAGGAAATGAGAAAAAAAATGAAGTGCAATATCAGAGTTTCTATCCCATACGATTGAGTTATAAGGATTCCATTGATAGAAATAAGACTTATAGAACTAATAATATACACTAATAAGATTGGTCCTGGATCTGCCAAATCTGAGATGACACCAGGAAGTACCTTGTCTCTGCCACTGTTTCCTCCTCCATGAGTGGAGAAAATAGCATCTGCTTTTAAGATTTTAATGAGGATTACATGAGATAATATAAAGCACTTAGAATAATGTCTGGCATGTTGCGAGCACTATCTAAGTCTTTGACAATGTATAAATATGTCTATAGACCATTTCAGATATAAAAAGAGAAGTCAAATATTAGGTCTTCAACTCAGATATGAGTTTAAATGTTGCCAACCTCTTTCTTTTGTATTTGCTTGATTTTTTTCTCCTGTCTTACATATTTCTAATTATTCAGGTCTTACCTTATTTGTTACCCCCACGGAAACATATTTCCATGCCCAAGCTATCTCATTCTCAAAGCCCCCACATCTGTTTGTCTTTTACAACCCCCCAGCACTATCATAAATCTTACCACAAACAGTAACCGTTTCTGCTTCTAGTTTACTAGTTTACTCACTATCGCCACACACTAAGATACCATACTAAGATGGAAGTACCCAAAAGACAAAAACATTACCTGTTTTGTTCATCTCTAAATCTCTAGCACTTAACATGGTCCCTGGTACCCAATGAGAAGTTGCCTTTGTTGGGATTAAAAGTGTGGACAGGATTAAGGAACCCAAAAGGGATAGAAAGTCACATAAACTAGCAACAGAAGGAAGGTGCCATTAACTGTGGATATAAAAAATCAATATGAGAAAGTCATGCTACCTGAGCCCTAGAGTGTAGAAAAGGGGCCAACCAACAAGAGCTGAAGCCAGGATCTGTGTTCAGCAATGAGGGGATAGGTCGAGAAATAGTTACCCCAACTCACTTTTCTCCCATCCTTTCACTGCCTAGATCCAATTGGAGGCCAGAGGACAAGGGAACCAGCACGATGCAGTCAGTGGAAATCAATCTCCCGTGACACAAAACAGGGCAAAGAAGAACCTGAGGAGATCAGAGACTCAGCAGCACACTACGTGATGAGTACTCATAGTTGTTAAATCTGCATATACAGGGTAGTTAAAGCCGAAAGAGTGGACACAAACTCTAGCAGAAGTGTGTTTAGCGATGAACAGAAAATCAAGAGGCAAATCTTAAAGAATGCTCTCACTTGGGGAATGAGAAAAGAAAGGGAAATTTAAAAGAAGAGACATGACATTTGCTGAGGGCCACTACATTTTCCATCACTATTTTTTATGTGCTTATTCTATAATTTTAGCAGTGAATATTTTAATAACCGATTTTCTTATCCCACATTTTGATTGAGACCAATTCTGTATCCATTTTGAGGCTTATGGTTCTCACTTGTCTTTATTAGAATGTAGAGTTCCTTCTTTTAAAAGTCCACTGGTTTAAAAAAAAAGATTAATATGATAAAAAGAAGACAGAGTCACTTGATTGCAGTCACCATATCTCTAAGTAAATTAGTCTCACTAACTTTAAAGCAAACTTAGAAAAGTGAAGTAAGTAGATATCAAACTGTCCTGCCTTCTCAGAGAAGTCAGAAAAACAGTAGAGTTAAAAATCATGAAAAACAACATGCAAAAGAAGGAGGTCGATTTCAAACCACAGATTTTAAGGAGATAGTTTTCTACTTGAAGACAAAGTAGGCTGCACACAGTCACTGCACCCACAGAGTACCATTCCTATATAGAGTGCAATACCTGTATAGAGTTCATTAGAATATTTGCAAAGTTTTGGAGGTCCATAACGCAAGACAGGATCTAAGTTTCCTGGCAGCAGAGGTCTCATAGGCCCCTTTAAGCTTTGGTCTACCCATTAGATGTTTCAAAGAGGACAGAGATTCGTTGTTGTTGGTGGTGGTGGTAGTACTGGTACGACACCCACAGAAACACTGCAGTTGACAAAACTCAGATAAACCCTCATAAGAGAACTAAGTGAAATGCTTGTCCGGGCATCAACAGGATTTGCATTTTCATAGTTCTTTGTTACAAAGACCTACAATTGCCAATAGTGCCCTGTCGTAGCTCTCCTAAACTATGATAATCTAAAGCTTGAAATGTTACATTTTCTGTAAAACTATTTAAACATAGGCACGGAGATTATTTCACATGAGTTCTATTTGAAATGTCTCCAGAAATTTTCTGGGATGAAAAAAGTCTGATAATCTTTATTTAACAGAGTAAGGATAGTCAGTTCTCTGTTTTCCAGGCATAGGGAAGTTGAGGCTGATTTCCATTGTCAAGCCCTTGGAGTTTGGTTTAAGGAAAAGCTCAATAATACAGCAGAGTGAGTGGACAATTAGAGAGTCTTTTAGAACTTTGAAAACTAACTACATCATTAGAAGCACTTCAGCTCCATTTTACCTTTACATTTCCGTAACTTTGCCCTTTTGGTTATGAAAACTGCAGGGTTTGGGCAGAAATATGGTCAGAGTGAGGTTAAGGGCTAAATCATCCTTAAATATGGGGCACAGACTTGGTCTGTTTTCTTTGACCCATTATCCTCAGGGTCTAGGCAATACCTGGCACATAGTAAGCACTCAGTAAATAGTTGCTGAATAAAAGTAGATAAATAAAGGATCACCCTAACTTGATCTAAAACATCTATCTCTAAATGTTTTTCTGTATCCAAAATGGAGAAAAGCACTAAATAGTGAACCATCCTGGTACCTTGACTATAGATTTACCCTGAAGGTAGCTGAATTAGATTATAATAATAAATTTATTTTACCTGAAAATTTCCTTTACAGTTCAGGAAGCCCTTCTTATAGAACCAGCCCATAACACGGAAGCTTCTCAGTCTAAGATTTGACAGAGCAATTTCTATCCTGACATTCAAGTCTCCTCAAATTATTAAGTCACAAACCTGACAAGCTGATATCACCATACCAGGCTTCACATGTGTTTTAGAAATATTTATGAAGTTTTATTCTTAGCATAAGTGGAAATCAAGACAACAAAAGTTCTTCTTTTATTTAGTTTAAGCAAGTAAGATGATCCATCTTCATCCTAAATTTGGTCTCTAAAGATCCCAAGCCCAGGTAATTTCTTCTTTGATTTCACATTGAGAGAAGGGAATGAAGATAAAGAATCCTTGTAAAATTCAGAACTGAAGGAAAATGAATGTAATCCATTTGTTTTTATTTATCCTGGAAGCAGGTATTCTAATGAGTGAATCAGAGACTCTATCCTGTGCCTGTTTGTAGAAAGCTTTCATGGAAAAACTTCACCTTTACCTGACTTTTTGTAGAACCAGAGGTGTGAATAGATGACTAGTGGAGACTGTTCCAATGTGCCTTTCCGGTTGCTTTCCTCAAATTCTCCTATGGCATCACCTGTGTGAACACCCTCCCCAGAGGTGGAAAGTTGCTCCCCGTGGCCACCAGGCACCAGCTGATCTGGGTATACGCAAACCACACCACCTCAGTATTCCTTCTGGAAAATGTTTAACGTGCCATTGGCCAAGAAGCCAGAAGCTTTGATTTTAGTTGTGGAGGTTTTGGCTGTCTCCCTCTTTTATTTATTCATGCAGATAATATGCATCCATTGTCCTGTACATGCCAGCCACTCTGCTAAGATCTGATCCTACATAACGTGAGGCCAACTCCCTTCAGGATAAGGAGATGATTTTAAACTTCAAGGGGATTCTGTTTATGAACATCAACTGGATTCAACCTAGATTGCTCAGAACCTTTCGTGAGCTGGGCATTTCCATAATCATCATTCCATGTGATACCCATATTTTGGAAAGTTTTAAAAATGAGACAGGGTGGGGCCGGCCAGTGGCTCACTCGGGAGAGTGTGGTGCTGATAACACCAAGGCCACGGGTTTGGATCCCATATAGGGATGGCCGGTTAGCTCACTGGGTGAGCTCGGTGCTGACAACACCAAGTCAAGGGTTATGATCCCCTTATAGGTCATCTTTAAAAAAAAATAAAAATAAAAATGAGACAGGGTAAATAATTAGTTAGCTCAAGATCACAGAGTTAGGGAATAGGACTCCTTCACACACAGAGTTCTCTCTACCAAACCTCTCCTTTATGTGCTGAAATTTACTACCCCAGAACCAGCCCCCCAAAATTGGTGTTTTGTTTTCTGTAATATATGCCAGACTTGAAGGAAAATGGGAGGCAAGCAAACGTTTTATGAGGACCAAGAAATTTTAAAATTTTCTAAAGAAAGAGACTACATTTTAAAAATAGAAATAAAATGCAGAATTAAGTATAATTTGAGAAATATGACCAATGACAGATAAAAATAGATTAAACATAAAACTAACTTTTAAATTTTGATAAGATAAAGGGATTCATAAGAATTAAACTTCATCTGTGACAAACTAAAAGCATCAGGATTTAAAGATGTAAAACTAAGTT
Organism: Galeopterus variegatus; assembly: GCF_000696425.1. Classification (NCBI taxonomy): domain Eukaryota; kingdom Metazoa; phylum Chordata; class Mammalia; order Dermoptera; family Cynocephalidae; genus Galeopterus; species Galeopterus variegatus. Next base: position 46,773 of record NW_007728090.1, on the reverse strand, counting down.
CTTTCATGTCCTAAGAGATCTGTCACAGGTTGGAAACTCTAATTAGAGTATCTTAGACAAAAATCTCCTGAGCTTACAACTCAGACTGGAAACCTACACCTGCGTACCAATATTTTGGAGAGCAAGAATCCAGGTCCTTGGCTTAGCATGCAACTCCCTTCAAAACCTGGTGTTGGCTTCCTCTCCAACTTGAACCAGCCCTCTGGTCTGATTTCAATGTGTCTCCTGAGCCCTCATAATGGCCCACAAGTGTCTAGGTAATGCACTTACCATGACTATATCTAGTGGGCTATATCCAATGACTGTGATACAGTCATTGGTTACTTATCCATATTCCCTACAGATGACAGTCTTGGAGCACAGAGACTGGATCTTTAGAGCTAACAGGTATTGAGTGCATAGTCCTGTGCCAGACACTACTCATTGTGCTTTCCTCACTTAATTCTCAGAAAAAATCTGTGACCTAAGTAATATCCCCATTTTACAGATAAGAAAATAAATAAAAGAGATTAAGTAATATACCCAAGGCTAACAACTCATAATTCAAATCTAGAATTCAAGTCCAATAAATCTATCACCAAAGCCTTACCACTTAACCACAATGGGCTTCTTCTATTATCCCTATTTTTATTCTCACACCCTAACCCAGTCTCTAGCACAGAGCAGATGCTCAATAAGTGCTGGGCTGAGGATTGAATGAAAGCCTAAAGCAGTTCCACCATCAGGACTTACCCACCTCCTTCTCTCTCAACCTCCACAGCAGCAGATTGACTGCCCAGTCTTCAGTTAAATTAGATTGCTTTCCTTAACTACACACTGACAAACTTGTGAAAGGAGACAGCTCAGAAATATGTTATGTGGTATATCACTGCAGAACTAAGTTGTCCACAAATAACCCACTAAGTGGTACTTGGGAGTTGGCTATATTTGATAACATATACTTAGACCCAAATATCTCAAGACTTTGATGAAATATTCATGCTTTTATGTTCATGAAACCCTCATTTCAATTCATAAATACTAACAATAATATTTTACCAAGATCAAAAAAAAAGCTTATAAAATTAAATGATTTGGCAAAGATCTGTCAGTAAATCTTTGGCTAATACTAAAATAGATACCACAAATTTAACCATGGAGTCTCAGGAGGGAAGAACTTGTTTTCTCCCACTGGCTTGCCATCTCTCTGCTTAGCTATTTTTAATTCTTCTCGGTTCCATTTCTTTTCCTTTTCCATGCAATCTCATTCCTACCCTGTACCAACCATACGAAGTATGAGGCAGAGAAAATTATACAAGCCTTATGGAAGCTAGGAAGCAGGAAATTCCTAAATTCCTCAGAGAACATCACACTTTCCCTTTTTGCTACCCTCATCTTTCCCTGCAACTATTTAGTAGTTGTAAAAATGTTACTGAAACCTTGCTCCTTAGATAAACTAAGTTTTCTCTTAAATGAGTCCAAAAGCAAAATTTTCCCAGCCCAGAGCCCTGTCGAAACTGTACTGGAATTCTCATATTCCACATATTCTGATACATTTTGCTCCCTGGAAACAATACGACCAACAAGATTTAAATTTAATCTTCCATTGACATTTTTCCAGCATTAACCAACTAGTGCTTTCTTTTCTTAAAATCTTCTTACAGTGAGTTCTCATGGACATGAGACTGCTAAGCAATGTCAAAAATGTAAAAGAAAATATAATTATATCATTTATGCCTGAAAAGTGCATGAATCTTTCTAAGTGTCCATATCATTAGAAATCTGCTCATCAGGATAGAATGAACCTGAAGGACATAATTCTTTGTTCAACAGGTTGACTTATAATCATAATACTGAGCAGATAATAAAGTACAGATCAACTGGTTTTCAGATCCGACAGTTTCAATGTGATTTAGATAGCCTTAAAGTGTTAACATAAAACCCATATTTGACATATTAATATATTTAAATTTTATGCTGAAATGCATTAAGGATTTAATGGAAGAAAATAAAATATTCTAAGTCTCTAAACTAAGTAGAGTTAATGTCACAAACAACATATCATTTTCACTGTTTCCTAAACTAAAAGTTTTAAAGCACAGTGGGGGAAAAATGGTTCAATTTTCACTGGTATAGTAATACTTTAACTCTCCTATGATTGAAAAAATAAACTGGGATTAGTTGTCAGTTTCATGAGTCAGTATAGAAAAATGTTTTACTTTTTGTATTAATAACAATTCAAGTGCCTGTAATTTTTTAAAATTAATTTCACAGGAGTCTATTCATACTTCTTTTGTTAAGAGAATGAATAAGCAAAGAGAGAGACTGAAGATAAATAAAAAGCATTTCAATGCATTTGAAATATAATTGGGCATGTGGGAAGACATTCAGTGTGCATCACAAAAATACATACAAAAATAAGAGCTGAAATATTGGAATCTATATATCAAAAAAGGAACATTCATGAGGGCTATGTGCTATTAACTCTATTTTGGTGAGGAGTACTCGATATTATTTTGATAATTAGAGTTTGGTGAGACATGAACTATGTACTTTTTCATTTCTCTAAACCATGGAGCACAGTGTTGTGATCTGTAATCAATGTTTTCATTGCAGTTCTAAACATAGATACTTAAGATCAAGGGAGCTAACTATATTTTTTCACAAACCGAATATTATGTTTTTAGTTATTTATGAGGTTCGTGCCTTTTTTCTTCTGATCATAAGTTGTTTGGCAGCATCTGGGCCCCCATCTGCTGGTCAGTTTGAGAACTCATGAAATTATAATGTATTTGTTGATTTGAATTTTGCTATTACTTGGGGTTGGCACCCATCCCCATTTGCCAATGCTGTATATCTTACGTGATTTACAATAATATTTTTAATGTGCAACCACAAAATCAAATCTTGAATTTTATCTTTGCAATTCTCTAAATTGTCATAAGTTTCTTTAAAGTACAGGGAAAAGACAACTTGAGACAAACTTATTTATGCCATATCTTTTTCTGAAGATTTGCAAATAATTCTGCAAAAATTTTAAAAGATCTGTGAAGCAGTTTCATTTGAAGGAAAATATCTTTCAAATGACCAAATATCCCTTGCTTTTTATTATTTTTGCTTCTTAGTTTCAGTCCAAATAAGGGAAGAGCTCCTGTAAGCCTGACCATATGACCTCCAAAGTTCCCATCAGTTCTAAACTTCTGCAGTTTTATGACAATAGATTGATTAAGATAACGTTCAAGAAAGAAAGATTTTATTATAAAATTACTTATGTCTGACTCAGTTTCTAACACTTAGGGCTTGAACTTAGGATATTTTAAAATCAAATAAGAACATTTCTGCATTATTCGTAAGCTTATTAACAAGATAAAGAAAGAAACTCTTCTCTAAAGATTTTGATGATGTGTTTTCTTAAAATATCCTTGCCTCTCTTTGTTTTCATTTTCCTTTCTTTTTCCCTTTGGGGTGTTTTGAATGTCTTCCCCCTGCAATATTAAAATTTAAACTTTTTATCACCTCCTCAACACTATCTTAACATACTTTTAAATGAATTTCAAAATTTATCTGCAATGAGACATACTGTTCCATTTTGAACAATTACACCTGACATCCATATTTAAGGAAAATGAATAGGTAGTCTACTCAGAATTACTTGAAATTTTCCTTTCTTTTTCTGTTTCTCTAATCTAGATAAAACTTATATTTCCATAGAAAAGCAACCTACCTACTAACAGAATATTAGTAAAATAGATCGACACTGAGGAAACAGGTAAGAAAATTTTACCATGAAACTTTCATTAGGACAAAGTAAGTGGTCGGTCCTGGAGTAAGAGCTGTATCCGTTCAAAATAATGTTTTTACTACATTCCAGGCTTAAATTCCCCTTAGGCAGAGATATTTAGTTTAACAAAGAAGTCCTATAATACAGAATCTATACAAATTCAATGAGCAAGACAGCAGTTGGTTATTCTTTTGGATTTATTTGAGTTACAAAATGTTCCTACACTATACTATGTAGTATTCTATTATTGCTGAAATAGCCTCTGACAACCTTCCTTAAAGCTTTCAAGCAAGATCTATTCTCTACCACTTGTAGAAACACACACACACACACACACACACGCCCCTCTGAATTCCACTTTCACAGTTATTTGCCATTTGTGTCTCTCACATTCATAGCCCCATATCAAGAAAAGCTGCCAGTTGTCCCCAACCTCTTGCCTCTCATCCGTGCCTCAGCCCACTGCAGTCTGACTTTTGATCTCACTTCTCCAGTGAATATGCTGTTCCTCAGAGTCCCCATGTTGCTAAGAGCTGATGGCAACTTTCACTTTCCACCTCTCTTGACTTCTCACTAACCTTCAGTACAACCGGCCACTTCTTAATTCTTGGGTTCTGTGATCCCATTTTCCTGATTTCCCACCCATGTCTCTGGCTTCTTCTTCCCAACCCAAATTTACAGGTCCCCTCTCCACAAGGACCAATGCTGGGCCCTCTTTGTTCTCTCTCTTCTCTTCTCTTCTCTTCTCTTCTCTTCTCTTCTCTTCTCTTCTCTTCTCTTCTCTTCTCTTCTCTTCTCTTCTCTTCTCTTCTCTTCTCTTCTCTTCTCTTCTCTTCTCTTCTCTTCTCTTCTCTTCTCTTCTCTTCTCTTCTCTTCTCTTCTCTTCTCTTCTCTTCTCTTCTCTTCTCTTCTCTTCTCTTCTCTTCTCTTCTCTTCTCTTCTCTTCTCTTCTCTTCTCTTCTCTTCTCTTCTCTTCTCTTCTCTTCTCTTCTCTTCTCTTCTCTTCTCTTCTCTTCTCTCTCTCTCTCTCTCTCTCTCTCTCTCTCTCTCTCTCTCTCTCCCCTCTCTCTCTCTCCCTCCCTCCCTCCCTCCCTTCCTCTCTCTCCCTCTCTCTCTCTCTCTCATTCCCTGATGTGAATTTACAAACTTCCTATATGCCAATTCCTTTTTATTTTCAGCTGGCTTCATATTTCACTTCTGAGCTCTGGGTACAAATGTTCAATCTTTGAATTAACATCTCAAAGGGGATGTTTCATGACATCTTAAACTAATCACCAGCTAGCTCCCATGACCACCCCTCCCCACCCGCTTCTTTTCTGTTGTCCAACATCTCAGTTGCTCCTGGAGGACACATGGGCTCATCCTTGACACCTAATTATTTCTGGACCACTGGCCAAACAGTTGTCAGGTTCTGCTGATTCCATCTCCAAATGCCTCCTAACTTATCTCTCCATACCCATCGTTATCCTTGTCTAACCATACTTTAGTGAAAATATTTAAAAAGCCCAAAGGAGGTCATTTACCAATTTAAAGGTTTTCAGTGTCTTCCCAGTGGGGTTAAGATCATAATTACTAACCTGAACTGCGCAGCCTCTGTGATCAGGACAGTACACGCCCCTCCAGCCATAGCTTGTGCCCTTTCCCCCTTGCTGCTACACTTCTCTCAAACTGGACGTTTAACAGTTGCTTAAGTAGCACAGTATTTCTGTTTTCCTACAGTAGAATTCCTGAGATGGGCAGTCCAAGGATAGCAAGGCAGCTTCCCTCTCAATAAGGACCCAATAATTTCCATCTTTAAAATGTCTTTATGATCTAAGACGGTTGCTGAGTTCCCGGCGCATATCATAACAAAGGGGAAAAGACAATAAAAGGCTCGTGCCAGCTTGGTGTTCCCTCTGAAAAGGTCTTCCTAGAAATCCTGCCAAGTAACTTTCTCTTTGGCAAACTCTAGCTGCAAAAGAGACTGAAAAATGTGATCTTTCACCCGGTTCCACTATTAAGGAAGAAGGGGAGAATGAATACGGGATAGCAGCTGACAGACAATAATTTAGTTCTTAGGGGGTAAACGAGAAGGTAAAAATCGTGCATATTGGTTTGTGAGCTGAGATTCACATACCACGTTCTGTCTCCACTTATAGATTGTACACTTATAGAGAAAACAGGTCCATTTTTCTGGTGTTTACAATTTTATCCAAACATATAGCCCAATGTCTGCTACTCAGTAGGCAATGAATATTTGTCGAGTGAATGAATAACATAATTTATGAAGAAGTAATGGATAAATGAGTATACATGGCCTTTCACCACTCAGCATCACTCAATGTTTTAATGTCATGTGATAGTCTTTAGTGCTGTTTACTGAGTATTTCTGGAGCTTTATGTCTGGGTACGTGGTAGGATTGCATATACAGCATTCTTTGTGTCTGGGTGAAGCCACATGATTGTGGCCACATGATGAGCCAAAGTAACCTGTCTATATTCTGGGCTCCAGGATATAACTGCCAACGTGAGATCCACTGGAGCTCTCATTCCCATTGCCAGAGCACCCAACAACATAACGCTGCAGGTTTTTCCAACTGCCTGGGTCTCTGAGAAAGGTGACATGAAGCAGCTTCATGCCATGAACTGCAGTGAGATGTGGCATAGGCAAGATCACATTCCCAAGATTCACGGACTTACTTTCCCCATCATACAAATGCAAACCCTTTTAATACAGTCAACTGAAGAGATATTTCACTTGCTATAAAATACAATAAATTTATGTTGTGGATTCACAGTCAATTTGACTTCCAAAACAAAATTTTTAAACATCAGTTAAAAATAATCAGTTTGATGTAATTACCGTAATAAACACAGTGTGAATAAAAATAGAACACTTAGGGTTAAACACATTTTTAGAAAAGTTTGTGCCTTAATATTTTAAAGAATCCAGAAATAGAAAGGTTTTTAAAATTTAAATAGTTGCATTTGAACCAAGGTAAATAATATCTTTATAACAAGTGGTACAATTAAAAGAGGTTTTGTTAATCCCTTTTGTTACACATATAAATTAATCATGTGAATATGCATTGACATGTAATTGTATAATATAAAACAGTATAGAAATAGGCATGTCTTTAAGAGACAAAAAATCTCACCGTGGTACCTTTAAAGTATACTAATCTGGCTAATCAGTTTTATTTCTCACTTTCTACACCTACAATTAAATGTAAATTTTGAAAATTAATTAAAAGCTATGATATCTTTTTACCCTGAAATTTTGTGGACAATAAAAACTAAATGTAACTTGGTTAATACCAAGTACTTTTATCATTCACAAATAGTACAATTAAAGCTTCTATTCTAAAATCTCAAGAAATTATTGCAAGACAATATTTAGCTTCTTCCAACAGAGCAGTTTTAGTTGCTTTTAAGCATTTTTCCCTAACATATGATTTCATGGTTATTATGTTACATGACTTGAATCCCCTGCATAGTAAGATACCCAACTGTATACATAAGACATGTTTGAGATTGGTTACACTTTTCTGGAAGAACTGATAATTTTCCATGAGAGTGAAAAAGATGTCACATTGAAGTCTATTGCTTTAGATGGTTAATGGATAACTTAATTATCCAGGCAAGAAGAAATAAATGGAAATAATTGGGCATCTCTTTGTTTATGACCCAATTTTAAAACCTCTATGTAGATAGTGTCGTCTGAATGCAGACTGGAACTGAATTTGTTAAAGGCTCTGAAATTCAGGGTGTACATACTATTTTTATTCTCCAGTTTATTTCTAAAATCAATCAATAATTTGAGAGATCTACTAACATCATTTCCTTAATATACAAATAGAAAAACCTAAAGAATTTAATGGGCCAATGTAGGCAGTGAAAGGATGATGCTGTGAAGGTTAAGATATTGCTGGGGTCACGAATCTTAAAAATTTGTAGATATTCCCCACCAAATTTTCCAGCTTGTTTTTTTTTTTTTTTTATCTCACAACACCGAATTTTTACATGATGTTGTATATTACAGACCAAATCTTCTCTATAATGATGCCAGAGAATACAAGGATCAAACATTACCAGATCAGCCACTGGCAATTCCAACACCTAGGTGTACAAACCTCATTTACTTTTTTCTTAAGAGTGGGCTTTCTCAATTGCATTGATGCAGTTTGAATAAGGTACCCAAATCATCAACATTCTAGTTTACACAATATTTCTTTTTAAAGGGTCTAAAAAGTCACCATTGACACATGACCAGGAGGCTGTTTGGTTGAGAAACCATATGCTCAATGAGACCATGAAAAATGTTATTGCAGGTGTGGCATATGCTTGACAAGCCATGCAGAACCAGCTGGGCCCTGCTTCCTCCAGGAAGCTCCAGCTGGGTGACGGTATGGCGTCTTTCCAAGGGCAATGGTTTCCTTTAGGACACCAAACAGTCTAAAGAATTTAGACTGGATCCATGTGATCACCATGCAGACACATACTGTGAGTAGAAGTTGATAGTGGGCCCAGCCTGATATTTCCCCACAGTCTTGTTCTTTGGTATCCTTTAAGGCACCCATTCCCAGATCCCAGTTTGCACATTGCTGGTCTCTTTGACTTGACCTTTTTTCTAATGACAAAATATTCAGGTTCCACAATTATTAGGTGTCCACCCTGTGCCTCTTTTGACCTCAGGTAAGTTAAACCTATTTCCTTTCTTACCTTCTTAAAGGAGGCTTAATCGAATTTTTGGACTTTTCCTACTGAAGAAGTTCTTAGGATTTTTGCCAAAAGAGATTTGAAATATCACATGAAATGATGTACTCACCTACCTCACCACCACCTACAAATAACAGAATTACATAAATAAAACATTAAATAAATCGCACTTTGCTACAATTTATGGAAGGTAAATTTAACAAGAGCTGGCTCATTGCAGGAAAATTCAACTTATCTTTTCCAGATCCTTTTATTCTATACAGGGAGAGAAATTTATGTCAGTTAAAAAAAAATCTATTACTGCTTCTCATAACTGAATCCATTATTTTTCTCTATGATCCATCAGGTAAAAACAAGAATAATAGATTGCTTTGACAGAACCTTGAACATAAATGTCCTCAAGAATCAAATGCAGTAAGTTAAACAGATTTCAGGTAGTATTAGAACTGGAAAAGATAACCTTCTTTTTGTACTTCAAAACCAGATCTTACTAAAAAACATTATTATTAGCTACTACAAAGAGACAAATTATAAAGTAGTTGAACTTGCATAAGATGGGAATATTTCCAATCATTCCTATATATGCCCAAGCAGAATTGAACCTGAAGAAATGAATTTGAAGAAAAGGGGCTATTTTCTTTTAATTTTTGCTAACTGATTATTTATAATTTGTTCTTGATTACACTAGACTTGATGACTTTGAGTAAGTAAAGTTGTCCTATACATAGTCAACTGATTAAAAAGATTAGTGTTGACCTTATCTTACATTTTCTCTTCATAAAGGAATCAAATGGTTCTATAATCTTTAGATCCACATGACCCATTTTACTCTAAGGTCTTCAGAAAAGTTTGAGTATATACGCACACACCTATCTGCTATACATAGAGAGATAGAGACAGAGAGAGAGATTGAGAGAGAGAGAAAAGAGGGGCGATGAGATGATGATGGTAGACAGACAGGCAGATACAGAGACAGACAAACACACAGACAGATAAATTCTAACAGTTAATTCATCTCAGGGGCTGTTCTACTTAATGGACACCTATTCAGTATCTTATATTCTCTCATTTTGTTCAGATAAGCCAGCCTCCCAACTTGTCTCCAGGGAAGGTGACCACACTCCCAGCTTCAGTGTTAGAGCCTATTCTAGGCCAATCAGCACATAGCATTCACATTAAGTCTCTTATTGGTCCAGTGCTGGGCATGACTCAAGTTTAACTGAACAGTAAAATGAGAATGTTATTTATTCAGGCTTGGGAGAGGTTTCCCATTTTTTCCTGCTGGATGTGGATAAGAGAACATGGAACCCCAGTTGCCACTGGCAGCCATCTGTGACCATGAGAAAGAGGACAATGCTGACTGCACAGGGGAGGGCTGGAAAGGGTTGGGTCATTGCTGACATCATTGAACTGCTACTGACATTGTGCCTGGAGACCTCCCTATGTCCTGTCTTCCAGCTGAAAGAGTTTACAGATTTTTTTGTTTAATTCACTTTGAATTAGGGTTTTTGTAACTGTTCAGATATGCTCTTCTCCTTTAAAGAAAGATAAGAGAACATACTCAACATATCCTGTTTTCTCCTAGTTGTTTCATTCATATTGCTTTACACCAGAAGGTCTTTGAATATATTTGATTTTGAAACCACTGTGAAGTCTCCTTAGTCATCTAATGAGGCAGGGAATTTGGTAACACTCATTGCTTAAGACAGTAACACTGTTATAATCATTAATTTAAATTTAAGATGAGTAAAAACACTTTTGTTCTACAAGACCAAAAAAAAAGTTTCATAACCAAGTTCAGACATTATTCCTAGCCTTTAGACCTGAAATAGAGCTTGACCTGTTTTGTTGTCAATTTAAAACTCTGGTCTGTACGCCAAAAGATATTTCTTTTCTTTCTTTCTTTCTTTTTTTTTTTTTTTTAATTACTCAGAAGTCCCAGGCCATAGCAGTCCTACTGCTCTCTTCTCATTTTCCTAAGCTATTTTGATAACTATTTCTCTGACTTGAGCTATTAGATGTTTCTCACATATTTTTGTAGATAATAACTCATCAGCTTTGCAACCTGATTCTTCACATTAAGAGATTAAAACTAATGTAGATGATTCTCTGATGACACATACTGAGGTATAGAAAAATTCCATCATTTCCTTCTACAAAATGAGAGAGATTTTAATTCTTTTACTCAGCAGCTGCTTCATTTTTTTATACATAGAAAAAAATATGTGCAATTACTCCAAGTACAATCAAGTCATTTAACATGGCTTTACCATCATTGTAGTTACAGGATATTTTAAAAGAGAAAAAGAAAAATCTCAAAGCACAGGTCCTGCTGTGCAGCAAAGCAATCAGATTCCTTCATAATAAGAGCCTGATGGAATTCAGCGATTCAAGGAATAATGAATAACCACCCTAATCAGTAAACAGGAAAATGTTATCACAGTCACTGAGTAAAAATTGACTATCATCTGTTGATTCTCTTGATCGGCATTTCAAACAATAAGTAAAAATTTAAGTATCTCTTAAAAAGAAAAGTAACTTTGTTCTGTGTGTTTGATTTACCAGGCAGTGGGAAAATGATATATCATCTTAGACTGTCCTGCAGTATTGCCCAGTCAATAAAATGCACATATAATCTATTTTATAAGACATGGTCAAATTTACCCTATCACTTGAATAGGTCAAAATAAATTGATTTTGCAGTTGGTTGATAAGGTTGTATTTCTGGACTGATGATTCAGTATTTTGGCTACTTCATTATTTGGTGTGCTCATTTAGTGTTCATCTTATGAATTATTTGTATCTGAATATAAAGAGTCTGCTTCAAAATAGTCCTCAAGTTTCCAGTGCAGTGTCTCAAATGTTGGTCGTTCCTTAGGCTCTGCATTCCAGCACTCCAACATGATGCTGTAGAATTTCTGTGGACAGTTAGATGGTTGTGGGAGTCTATAGTTTTGACCCAACAACTGGATTACCTCAGCACCTGTCTTACCTAAAATATATAAAATAGAACCAACAAAAAAACAAGTTAAAGATCAGAGTCTTAAATTCATAGACACTTATACTCCACGTTACAAAGCAAATCAACTCCTTGGTGAAGATATGAGGTCTACCATCCCCTTCCCATGTTGCGAAGATTAAACTAAATCTCATGGCAAGTAATGTCTATAAGACTGCAATTCAAGAGTAAAGGAGAAGGAAGCAATAAACCAGCTCATTAATGCAAATTATCATCATCAAATTTTATCTATCAAGCTCTCCCAAGCACACGGTGTGGTCAGCCTCATAACTCTGCCCTCTAAGTCTGGGCAAAGCAGTTAATGTCACACCTAAGTAAGTGACCTGCAGCAGAAAGGCCCACTTCAGAATTAATTACTCACCACTATAAGGCATTTCACCATAAGTAATGATTTCGTAAAGAAGGATTCCAAATGACCATACATCAGACTTAATGCTGAATTTATTAGTACGAATGGCTTCAGGTGCAGTCCACTTCACCGGCAGCCTTATTTCGTGTGTAGATTCATAGATATCTTCATTATCTACCTGTTAATGCGTGAAGGAATTAAGCCAAGTTAAAGTAATTTTTTTGCCACACTCTTTCATCTATAACCACTTCACATTAAAATTTACAGGGAAAAGATTCAAAATGAGCTGAGTTCAATTGACAAATTACAGTAGCAAACTCTTAATCTGACATACAAGACTGAAAAAACCTGTAGGAAGCCACTAATAAAATGTTATTTGAGAGCCTACCATATGCTAAGAATAGCACTTGAAGTTGCATTTTTCTAGATATGGGAGAATTAATACATGGTGATTCTGGTTTCACATCTGGTCTTTAGCAAATTTAATAAAAAAAAATTGAAGCAAAGCCTGTCTGTTTTTTGATTTACTGCTGGTATTGAAGAGCCACTGACTTTGATAATTACCATGTAACCACTTGCTAATACTGAAAAGTAGGATCCAAATGATGTAAATTAATATATCAACTCACTGGGGTTCCAATTAATTTACAAAAAGAAAAGATGAGGAATCCATGGGGATTAAAAGGGAGTCATTTATTAGTTGTGTTTCATGACCCACATCCATATTTTTAGTGTACAATATAGAAATCTGAAATTAAAATCAGAGAAAAACATCTAATATTATATCTCCTATGTCAGTGTGTTTTGGACTGATGTCACAAAATGGGGGAAAAAACTAAAAGCCAATGGTTGCTGAAGAATTCTGGCAGCGTGCAAGTTAGTCTGGCATAAGGTGAGCAAAGGTGGACAGGATAACTGAATACAAAGTGTACTGCTTTTTGTAAAGGAGATAAAGACAGACAAACAGAGGTTACTGGTGCTAAATGAAAAATAGATCATTAACTACAAACTTAATTATATACTTTGCAATCTCGTTGGTCATTGTTTTCTCTATTTTTTTCCCCTTGGTGTGGAAATAGGAATGGACAGGTAATTTGTCTGTAAGGTCTTAGGCTATTAAGACCTGTGGTCTTAGGACCACAGAACTTGGAGAAACATTGTTTTAAAGAAAACAGTAAATCTATCAGTCGACTAGTCTGTTAGGCTTTTGACCTACTACATATACTTATTAATACAAAACTAAATTCACCTTAAAAACTCTTGCAAGTCCAAAATCTGCTACTTTGTAGATATTATGTTCACCAACAAGGACATTTCTGGCAGCCAGATCTCTGTGGATGTAGTTCTGGGACTCCAGATAGGCCATTCCAGAGGCAACCTGTGCCGCCATGTCTACCTGTTGAGTCAGATGGATTTTTGACCCAGCATCATCTAAGCAATAAGAGAAAATATGAGATTTACTTTGGAGGACATTTGAACTATTGACATAAATTCTGAAAATTTTCATGAATAAGCTATCAGTCGGATTAAATGCAATAGTACTGATCTGTTGGGCAAAAATATATATAATCAATACAATTTCATTTGCTGTGAAAAGTTAATAAGACAACAATTTTCAAAGTCCAGACATATTCCTAAACTGTGGTCCTCTGTTCTGTGATTGATCTTTACACAGAGAAAGGAGCAAAAGTATCACAAGACCCGAACTATGCTTCAGTTATATGAAAAAGTCTGGTTATTGCCATTTTTCAATACCATATATCACTGACTCATCTCTCCATGAAAATTGTTACATAGCTGCTTCTGGATTTCTTTCAAATATTGCATAATTTGTTTTAGCCACTGAACCTATAAAACAATCCTAATTGCATGGCTGAGCCAATAAAGTTCTCATTCTTTCGTCATATTGTTTTTAAAACTAGCTTACTAATAAAAATGAAGGGTCTATCAGTAGTTACAAAATGTGCGTATTACATTTGTACCATCATGATTGATATATATTTCTATTTCCCTTTCTTAGTCTGTTATTCTTAGAACAGGTTGCTCATCTCTCCAGGTGTGGACAAACCTTTAACAGGCAGTTTCTTCTACTGCACATTCTGTATAACTAAGTATAGGAAATTTATGTAGTAGGATCAGTTCAATTATTTTCAGTGATGACTATTTTGTGGTGACTTTTTGAAATGGAATAAGTCATCGTTGGGTAGTGTTTAACTGCCATACTGTTGGTAGATGTCGTCAGGTTTCTGGAGGATTAAAATCATCTCACATAAATTCAAACTATTATTATCCCTATCTGCATAAGCTGAATACATTACATAAAGTCTATTGGACTCATGGTAAGAGTCTTAGAAATGGCTCTGACTTGAGAGACAGCTATAGTATAGGGGTTAGGAAAACTGGTTTGAAGCTAGAGTGCCAGACTTTAGATCAAGGCCACACCCCATATTTCTTTGTGACCTTGGGCAAGCAGCTTAACACTCCTGTGCCTCAGTTTCCTCATCTGTATAGTGATAATAGTAACCACCTTATGTATGAGTTGTTGAAATGAGAATTAAAAGGAGCTGGTACATGGAAAGCACCCTAAAGAGTGTTTGGCACCTAGGAAGAACTCAACAGATCCTACCTGTTATTATTATCATTGCTTCTACCTAATCAAAGTGAAACAGTTTGAGACTTGTTAAGCCAGAGATTCCATATGGATTACCCATGTGGAAATACCTGAAAGAAGACAAGCACATGAGTCTGGAGCTCAGGAGAGACTACACAGCTGGAGAGACAGATTTCACAGTCATAGTTTGTGAGTGGGAGTGAAAACATTAGAAGTGGGTGAGATTGCTAGGAAGTTACAGAAACATGAGAAACACAAACATGTAGGTAGAGAAAGATAAACCTGCAAGAAAACTGAGAAAAATCAGCCAGGAGAATAAGAGAAGAAAACTGGTAGAGAACATTGTAAAAAGTAAAAAGTTTTGAGAAAGAGAAAGTCGCCATCATAGTCAAATTCTACAAATAAGTCTAGGAAGATAAGGACCAAAAGATATTTGTTAAATATAATAATTAGAGAGTCATTTGCTGATGGATGAGCACTTTCACTGGACATAGAAAGTAAGGAGTTGAGGACGTGGAGACAGCAAGAGGAGATGGCAAATTCCAAAACCCTAGTCAAGAATGATCTAATCAAGGTAAATGTAAAGTCAAGGGAAGCAATTATTGTAAAATTCAGAACTGTCAGGGGTTGTTATTGATAAAGTATTCAGAGGCTTTCCAGGGTAACGGCCACATTCTAATTCTTGATTTGGGCAGTGGTTGCACAGAAGCAGTATATTAAATAAAATGTGAGGCAAAACTAACTGCTCACCTATCCTTTTGTCCTTTCTGTTCTTCCTGGCACACACAGAAGACTACATTTCCCATCTTGTTTTGCAGTTAACTAGTTCTGGGTAATGCCATTTGTGTAGAAACAATGCACATTATTTACAGGCCTGGCCCTTAAAATCTCCCACATCTTTGCTGCTAAAGGATGAACTGCAAAATGGTAGAGCCACATGATGGAAAGAGTTTAAAGCCCTCTGTCACTCCTTAGAGAAAGCCATCTGGAAGAGCAGTCTGATCCATATCAAAAATATCTATTCTTTTGTTTTAAGTCACAGAGAATTTTGAATTGTATGTTATAGCAGCCAACATTAATTATTCAGTCTAAAACAAGATGTAAGCATGAAAATAAAATATAATTTAGTCTGCAGCATAATGGCAAAGCACCGCTGTTGTGATGGCCAAAATAGCTATGCCTTTTGCTATGAAACTCACTCAATAAGAAAAGAAACATGAAAATTAAGCCAAGCTGGTGATTAACCACAAGCTATTTGGTAGACGGACCCTAAAATGTTTCCCAGTGATCACTTCCTCCTGGTGTTCATGCCCTGTAAATCCCCCTTCCATTGAGTGTGGTCTGGACTTAGCAACACGTTTAACAAATAGAATATGGCAAAAGTGATGGGGCACCCCTTCCAAGATTAACTTTGTCTTACTGACACTCTCCACCCCATTGTTCTCTCACTTGCTCATTTTAATGAAGCAAGCTGCCGTGTTGAAAACTGCTCTATGGACAGGTCCATGTAGCAAGGAACACAGGCATCCTGCTGCCAGCAACCAGCAAGGAACCGACTTCCTCAATCCAACAGCACAGGAGGAACCAACTTCTGCCAGCAGTCATGTAAATGAATTCAGATGTGTTTCCACCTCCACCAGAGCGTTCAGATGATTGGGGCACCTGCTGACACCTTGATGGCAGCCTTATGAGAGACCTGAACTAGAAGACCCAGTTAAGCTGCACCTGGATTCCCAGCCACAGAAAAACTGTGAGATAATAAATGTTTTCTGTTTTTAAGCCACTAAGTTTTGGTGTATTACACTGAGCAGCAACAGACAATGAATACCTGTACAGGTTGATGTTAGGAAAATAACACCAGTGCTATGCATATGGTCAAAAGCATGAACTCTGGAGCCAGACTTCCATGTTGGATAAGTTACTTAGCCTACCTCAATTTCTTAAAAAAACTGTAATATGGGGATAATAATAATACTAACCTCACAAGGTAGTTAGAGAAATGAACTAAGTTAATATTTGTAAAGAACTTAGAAAAAATGCCTGTCACACAATAAGTGCTATTCAGTGTTTTCTTAAAGAAAAAATTTAAGTATATATGTTCTTTTCCTATCACTATCCCATATGGTTGATTTCCAGTAAAGAACCTAATTTAATACTCAGAACAACTATATGAAGTAAATATGGTTATTATTCTCCCCATTTCATAGGAGTTCCTGCTACTCAGAGGAATAGGTAATAAGCTTTAGAAATTCAAATCCAAGTGCTCATTCTCTCAAGAACTATTCTATACTGTCTCCCTAAAACTTGCCTTACACATGACTCCTGAGCACCCAAAAGTCAAGGAATAATGGAGAGACTTCCTTCTATACGAACAGCAAAGAGTTGTGTAGTTCTATTCAGTTAAAGGGCATCTCAATGAAAATATTCCTGTCTACTTCAGTCCACATAAGTGAACTGCCCGTGAAAATGATGAACAACATGAGAGGACTTATAAAAATAGAAAATGTTTGCTGTTCTTTAAAAAGTACTTAAATGCCTGACATATATTAGATGCTGTATAAGTATTTATTGGGAAAAAAAGTCCAACTAAGCTAAAAAAAAATAATGCAGATATTTATCCTCTTTAATATAATTAAGAAATACCTGTCATCAACTACCCTCAGTGCTAACATTTTTTGACAGGCCTCTACCATTTTGGAGAAATCTATTACAAGAAAATATTCAGCTAAGCTTAGGGACTACAAAGATGGTTATATAGAAAAATATGTATGCTATTTCAGCTATCAAATACAACATCTAATCCTATTATAGTGGATATAAAAGGGTTTCCACTGGCAGGCACAATACTGGAGGAAATTGTGTAATACATATTTTCTGTCCTGAAGAGTGCAGTGGCCTAGGAACTGCCTAAGTAAATCTCAGAGCACACTTCTAATACAAGCACCATTCATTCATCAAAACTGATGTAAAGATCCACAAATCTGTGACAATTTACGTCTGCAGCAAGAAAATATTTTCAATTATGTTCCATTACTCAACAGTCTTTCAGCTTAATAATATTTAACATATTGGGCTGCTTAAGAGTGGTAGATTCATTTTAACATCACTCTATTAAATTTATACCCTCTTGATTGGGAAGGGATTGTCTGTGGTGAGCATATCTTCATTACTCTTCCTGGCTGCTAAGTATCCTCACAACTGAAGGCTTCGGTAAACTTGACCCTGATGGCTAACCCAGAAGATGATAGGATTTGCACTCAACCCTGAGTAAACCACATCAACAAGCTGTAGAAATTCTCAATGCCAAAGGAGTTTGCCTTGCAGTACGTGGATCTTTTCAAGCTAACATCAAGAGTCTCAAAACAAACTTGACCCCAAGTGCCAATCTTATTAGGTTCAGGATGGTCCCAACTTAATCTATTCATACAGTCAGTCAACACACAATTAGCACAAACCTTCTATTGTTCTAGTACTAAAATGAAGAAAAATCTCTGCCCTCATGGAGTTTGTATTTAGAAAATACTAAAATTAAGTTAAATAAACAAGTCATGCAAATATGAAATAATTAATAGCTAAGGAGAGAAAACAAAAAGCAGGGAGAGAAATACAAAGAGTCAGTGGAAAGAGATTAAATTTTAGAATTTAGAGGATGACTGGTGAAGGACCCACCAAGATGGAAATGTCTGAGTAAAGACTTTCAGGAGATGAGAAGTGAGCATGTGGCTAAATAATAGAATTCAGGCAGAGGAAACAGCCAGGACAAAAGCATGCCTGAAGGGCAGCAGGAATAGCAAAAAAAGTGTAGCCAACACAGAGTGAATAAGGGGAAAGTTGAAAGAGATGAAGTCAGACAAGTAATGGACATCCAGATCATGCAGGACTTTGTCATTATACAGATAAGAACCAACTGGAGTCAGTGAAGGTTTTGAGTTGAGGAAGGACGTGCTATGATTTACATTTTAACTGCATCTCTCCAGCTATTGTATTAAATAGAAGAGACTAAAGGGGGCAAAAACCAAAAGAGGGAGACCAAAATTAGGAAGCTAATGCAGAATCCAGGAGAAAGCAGATTCAGGAGAGGATTGGTTCAGGGTTGGAGCATTGAGAAGTAAAATCCTGGACATATTTTAATGGCAAGCCAATCGGATTTGCTGTTTGGTTAGATGTGGGATATGAGAAGTAGAGATGACTCCAAGGTATTAGGGCTGAGTGTTGACACTGTCAAAGAAAGAGGGACCACAAGAATAGCACATTAGTGGGGAGAATACAAAGAAATCAGTTTGGCACATGTCATTTTGAGACATCTAATGAACACATGTAGTAGAAACTAGGGCTTTTCAAAACACTGTAGAGGATCGTACTTCCTAACCTTCTTTGGCTTGATTTGGCTAAACGAAAAGGGAACAGAAGTTACCTCTGCCAGAAGCTTTAAGAGCCAGGGTGAGATTAGTCTCATCCCCTTCCCCTGCCAGCATGATCAAAACAGCTGAGCCATCAGCCAATCTATTTTGCACATATAGCATGAACAAGAAATAAAAGCTTGTGTTACACCTCTGGGATTTGGGGACTGCTGGTTACTGCAGCATACCTACATTATCCAAACTGATACAACATTCTAGTGGAGAAGTTAAGAAAGCAGTTGGCTATAAGATTCTGAAGTAAGGGAGAAATAAAATTTAGGGAATTGTCAATATATAAACAATGGGATTGGATGAGATTAACAAGGGAACTGGTGATTTTGTAAAAGAGTCCTGGAGAACACCAAGATATCGAGGTCTAGGAGATGTAGGAAATCACATAGATTGAGAAGAACCAGCAAGAAAGGAAGGAGGAAATGCCACTAACTGAAGTGTCCTGGAAGCCAAATGAAGAAAGTTTTCCAGGAGGAGAATGTCCTTTGAATTAAATGCTGCTTATAGGTCTGAGGACTGAGAACTGTCTATTAGATTTAATAACATGTATATTATATGACCTTTATAAAGCATTTTTGTTAGGTATGACCTAGGATCACATCTGTACTTTGTCCTGGGAATAAGGCAAAAGGGGTCAATGGCTAAGGTTAATCTTTCTATAGTGGGTAACATATTCTGATGCTGTTAAACTTGATATCTTTATGCAAGGGAGTTAGGTATGTTTTTGTCTTTAACAGCATTTAACAGGACTTATTATGTTTTTTGTTCTTCTTATCTTTTTTACAATTTAATATTACAAGCTTCATAAGTCACCCAGAAATCAGAGAATACTCTTATCTTTCTGAAATCTTTGTTCCATTATCCTCACCTCCTTTTACCTCTACACATTCTATCAATCCCATCCTGACATTTCAAGAAATTACAGAGAAAGTCTCTTTTTCAAACATGAATTATTCTCTCAGTTCTTGGTCATAACTTCTTTGAACATCTCATTTTAATGCTTACTATATTGTTGTTTATTAAATTATTCATTTGTAATAAAGACCAAAATTTCACAATGACCTTAAGCCTTCTCTGACTACACAAAATATATGTAGAAAAAATAGTACATTTCTGCTTTTTAGTCTGAAAATTCTAATGCTGCCTAGCAGTGGAAGTATTTTAAGCACCAAGTTCAATGTTGTCAAATATTGGCAAAGAAAAAAAATAGGATTCCCCTCTCACTTTTTTCCAAAAGTATTCCATGCCCCTAAATTCTGTACCATAGAAAATATTGGTTCATGACTGATAATGTTCAATTTAGCGTAAGAAATAAAGCATCATGCAAAACATCCATTCTTCAATTTCCCACATTACATTTAAGTACTGATATGTTCTATTGTGAACAATTTACTCTTCCACCACATATTTTTTCTCCCTTTGAGTACACAGTATATATCCTATTAAATAGTAGTTGAGACATTCAATGTTAAGACATTTATTCTCACTGATCTACACATAGTAAATATCCTTTGGGTTATAGAAGTCTTGCTAAATTGACATTTATAGGGCTAGCTAAACTAAATTCCTCTTTTTTTCCCCTTTTTATTAAGTCTTTAGCTTACTTTGGAGATATTCTTGCAGACTTCCATGTCTCATCAACTCCGTAATAATATAAATTGGATCTTCTAAAGTACAAACAGCGTAAAGCTGGATAAGCTTTGGATGTCTGAGGCTCTTCATTATCTGTGCCTCCCTCAGGAAGTCATTTGGATCCATTGAACCTGAAACAAGAAGAGGGGAAATCACTTTATGTTATTGAGGCATGCTATCCCCACAGCAGCCTGGTGGGAATCACCAAGATTGCCTCCTGCCTCTCAGTAAAGTAAGAGCATCAGTGTCACAAATCTCAGAGTTATCAAAGAACACAATCAGTTCAACCAGGGAAACCTAATAACTGGGTGTGTTGGTGCATCAGGGGTGCACAGTTTACGTGCTACGACCTGTAAGTAAAGAGAGGTTGTTCAGGCCTTATGAAAAATGAAGGAAAAAGGAGAGACTGACAGTTTAATTGATAAAATGAGGCAGGCATCTTAAGAACACAAAGAAAACATTTTATTAACATGAACACTGGAGGACACTAAGTGTTTAATTACTGCAGCCAGAGCTTTTTCTTTCGGGATCCAGGGAAGACTGACAGCTGCCCTATCCTTGGTATTCACTGTGGGAATACCTGAGTAACAATCCTGAGACAATGACATTCTCCCATATTTATGTCCTTAATTCTGTAGGAACACAGGGTATAGGCTAAACAGGAAACATTCAAGGGCCATCCCCAAAAGTTATTGGGGGGTTTTCACCAGTTTTATATGTTTAACTTGAAACTGATTCAACATTTTCTCCTGTATTATCTGCTTCCTCTGTCAGAGCCTTAATAGCTTGAGCAAATGATAAGGGAGACAGTTTGGGGGCCTATTTTGAAGACTCATCTACAATTAAATTCTGTTTAAATGGCTCATTCTGACTCACCATGCAAGGTGCCAAGTAGTTACCATCAAATAAAACCTGAGAGGAGGAAGGATACCTGGAGTTTACATTTCATCAGTAATTTTTTTTTTCTTTTAAGATATGATGTTTCATATCTTAAATATCATTTCCACTGATGCCCAAATAGACCCCTTCATTCATCAAACTCTCCCTGTTGCAGACTTCACAATGTATATTTGAACCAAGGATTGAATAAGCTTTGACATTCTACAGTAACACTGAGACTTGTCTATAAGTGTGAAGTTAAGAACAGTTATGTGTGACCTACAGATCATGTCACACAAAGCATTTAGTCTGTCTACCCTTTGAGAGTCTAGAAGTTTAGAACCCACACCCAGATTCTGGACAATTCCCAGCTCTGCCACTAGCTTCCAGTGTGATCTTGAGCAAATTACCAAACCTCTCTGAACATCAGTTTCTTGATCTGTAAAACGTGGCTAATAATCCTACTGACATCAAAAGATCATTATTAGGATAATAGCAATGTCCGGCACATATGCATTCAGTGACTCTTGACCATTATTTGTAACCAAACAGACCAACTGTAAGTTTTTTTTCATAGGTTGAGGAGGGGAAGGGACAAGCATGTAAAGAGGCAGAATAGGGAAATATGGCCTAATCTCTTTTCCCTCATATTTTTCTGAGCTCCTTCAATTCCATCTCTACCATTGACTTACTCCATATAATTAAACAGGATTAAAACTTGGAATCAGAGTAGCAAAATGGAGCTGAGAATAAAAGACCATAATAAAGGACTTTGTTCTTGGTTGTTATAACTAAACCATAATAAAGGACTTTGTTCTTGGTTGTTATAACTAGTTTGGCTGATGGTTAAATATGGATATAGTGTAAGCTCCCCCAATCCTGCCCAAGAAGAATCCAATTCTTGAAGTTTCCAGTGATAGCACCAGTTATGATCATCATTCAGACAATTTATATATACATATTATGACGTTAATACTCTGAGTGGCCATCAGATTCATGGAATGCATGACACTCAAATCTTTCCCCACTCAGACTCCACAAGAGCTGAAATCATGTACTGCAGGTGAAGGCTATTCAGAGCACTCCTTCATGGCTATGCTGGTTACAGCCGACCAGTTGCAAAGCAAAGAGACCCAATCTCAACTCAGCTAGTAATGCAATATTAAATATTAATTTTTGCCTGTCAGAGCTACTGTGAGAGTTGATTTCAGGCTCATCTTTATTGCGTGGTAGTCTGCAAAGCAATAAAGAGCCGCTAAGATTGATTAATGGCCCCAGCAAAGTGAAGACATTTAACCAATCACCAAAGCTGTTTGCTGCTATTACACTCTAAATCAATAATAATTATTCCTGTTGGAGAGAAAACTACCACGGCTTTTTTTTTAATATAAGAAGTTTTATTCTTTGTTCTCTTTTGACCTCCAGAAGGCCGTCCTTAAAGAGCAATGTTAGAAAGGCTAGCTAGCTGCCTCTTTTGGAAAAGAATGATTAGATTGGACAATAAGGTTTAGTTGCAATTATCAACAAAATTAGAATTTAAAAGCATATACACACAGTGATTGTGAAAATCTCAAGTGCTGGAATAGAATGCCCTCACCTAAGCACTTAAAAGTGCCTCTGTGTTGTTTCATCTGGCACTTGTAAATGCTTGAACTGAACTCCTGCCCTAGCGAATTTGCACCTTAGTGGATGCATCTGTCAGGAGCGCCATGGAAACTAACATCTATTAAGAACTCAACTGCATGCACTTTATGTACATTGACTCAATTTGTCCTTGTAAAACCTTATAAAGTCAGAACAATTATAATTCCCACTCCCAGCTGAAGAGATTCAGAAAGGTTAATAGATGGTCCAAAGTTACAGAGGGCAGAGTCAAGTTTGAATTCAGGTTTATCTTACCCCAAACTTTATGCTCTTAACGGGTATTCCAGAGGGTTCCAACATTTTCAGTTCATGGCACCCTTAGTGTCCCAGTAACTTTTTTCGCAAAAATGCCCCTAAGCCAAAATGAATACCTAACAGTTCTTTCAATTACTTAGTTAGATGCAAAGAACTTTAGAAGTACTTGTCCTAACAGTAGCCATTTGAAAAAGTAATACAGGTAAATTGAAAGGAAAAAAATATTGTTTTTATTTCATTCTTAATCACAGTTACTTATTAAAGTAATATGAGGGGTCTTCAAAAAGTTCATAGAAAAATTAGTATCATCTTTCAATTCTACTTTTCTAAAAACATTTTGAAGTATATGCACCTCCTGGGCACTACATAACTTCTCAAGTTTTTTTTTTTTTTTCCTTTTTGTCTTTTTTTCGTGTCCGGCAACGGATCACAACCCTCAGTGTCGCGCCTGTACCAGACCGGGACCGGCAACGGGATCGCAACCCTCGGTGTTGCGCCCACACCTCGCTCAGCCAGTGAGCGGGAACCGGTCTGTATGTGGGATCCGAACCCTCGGCGGGAGCGCTGCTGCGCTCCCAAGCGGCGCACTGTAGCAGTGCGCCACCGGGCCGGCCCAACTTCTCAAGTTTTAAAATCAGATTGAACACTGCTACCCTCATGTCCTGGTCCACACAGATTTTTTTGTGAATCTTTCATTTGATCACAGCGACCATCGGAAACCTAACTTCACAAAGATACGATGTCAGCAAAAGGAATGTGATATGATATAAAGCTGAAACTGCGAAATACTTCAAGGTAGTAGTTTGTGTAGGATTCAAGATGTTTACCTCAAAAAATTTAAATATCCACAGAGCTTCTATGAACTCACTGTAGTGCCCCATGTGCCCTGGCACTCAGTTTGGGAACCATGGTGTTACACTACACTACTAGTCAGCAAAAACCAAGTGCTCAAGTTCTGCCACCTGGAAGCTTTCCAAACCTCTAAGAATTGTGACCTAAATAAATAATGGAGGTCCTCAGAGAACTATAGTCTGGACTACGGTTACTCTTCTTACCTGTCTTATTAGAGGGGGATATGAGGCTCCCACAGAAATGTTGCACTTCTGTAGTCACTTCCATGGGGTGTGATGCAATAGTGATAGATGTGGGTTCGAATCCCAGCTTTGCCATTTACTGACTTTGTAATAATAATATTTTATTGGCCACTTATTATGAACCAGATACCATGCAAAGCATTTCCGCTAATGACCCAATTTGATCTTCATAGTGATCCTGCTAGGTTGGCCTTATTATTATTTCTATTTTACAAATGATAAGACTGAGGCATAGAGTAATTCAAAAATTTGCTCAAGATCATATGATTAGTAAGTCTTAGGAAAGTTACTTAATCTCTCTAAAATAACTTACCCCACCTTTAAAATGGAGGGAATAAAGCCTGACTTAATAATTATTGATTTTGGTATACTTTTACTTGCCACCACAGGGAAAAAGAAGATGGAAGAAAAAAATAGTTCCTATGCTTTCAAATATGTGGTCTTTTAGATGGACCATTTTACCTTTTAACCATACACATTAGTATTTAGTAAAATTGTTGTTCCCTGAGTAGCACCAAGGTTCCATCAGATTTTTTAAGAGTATTTTCAGTTATATCAGTATTTCTTAACTAAAGGCTAGTGGGAAAAAGGGGAGACGGACATTGGAAGAAAGAATCCTAACTCTAGAGAAGAAAAACATTGTTGGAGTCTTGAATTGGGGATATTTTAAGACCTAGCTGATCCAGGGCACACACTCTTGCCTTTATATTTAAAGCCTTGTCTATAGGTTATGGTCACCTGGGCTAGAGAGAATTATTCCAACACTTGCTTGCTTCCCGCATTGGCCATCCAGTAACCACTTGGACATTTACAATTAAGCTCACAAACGTCAACACATGCCATTTAATCTTTGATGTTCTCACACCTGGTTTTAATGTTTTGACCGCCACTGGAGTTGTATTGTTCCACAGGCCTTCCCATACTTCGCCAAACTGACCAGATCCCAATCGCTTCAGAAGCTGTACGGAGTTGCGGTCTATCTCCCACTGGTCCACGGTTTTATATGACAAATCAAAAGGAGCTGGGACCTGTACCTGTTTCACAGAATAATAAGAATACTTGTAAGAAAAAAGAAATGGTAGATGTAACTATTTTTTTTATTAAAAATAATAGTCTAGGTACTTTTTAAAGGAAACATTATTTAAAACAAAATATTATAAATTGTATTCTAATTATTTTAAGACACAAAAAATGTGGAGAATCTGCATTAACTCTTAAACTTGATTTTCCCCAAATCCTGCTAAGTCAGGCACCTCATTGTTCATCTGTCCCATCCTGCACCCAACAGTATCCTCACACAGGTCTAGAATGACTTCTCCCCACCTTTTTTGCCTAGTTAAAATCCTCCCAATTTCAAGGCCCAGTCGAAGTTCCACCTTGCCCACAAATCCTCCCCAAACGCTTTGGCTATAGTATTTATTACAGGTATCATGTATTTTTGAATAATTAAATTTTTAATCATTTTACAAACTCATTTTTCTCCATTTTTTTATTTGTTCATTCATTTAGTAAATAAATATTTTTAAGCATTAATTAGGTGCCATTCTGTAAACAAAACAGGCAAGGCCCCTGCCCTCCTAGAGCTCATAGTCAGGTTTACCATCTGCCATACTGTCTCTGTTGCAACTACTAAACTCTTCTCTTGTGGCACAAAATCAGCCAGAGACAATTAGTAAATGAATGAGCATGTCTGTTGTAATAAAGCATAATTACAAAAACAAGCATGAGACCGTATTGTTTCATGGACCACAGTTTGCCTGTCCCTGACTTAGGTAATCAAATGACAATTTTTTTTCTGAGCTGACATCACATGGCAAATACTCAAATACCTGATTAAAAAAAAAAAAAAAAAAAGTTAACTTCAAAAATGAATGAACACAGTGTGAAAACATTTCACCTTTAAGCATGGTTTTCCCAGCTTGACACATAGGCCATCACTCGTCCTGGTGTAGTGGCTCACAAACTCACTCAGTGTTGAAAAGGCTCTTCTCCGGCTAAGGAAAAAGCCCCCCTCATCCAGTTGTCTGATTCTGTAGTGTTTCACAACTCCTTCATCTAAAACTGGAGCCCAAAATAAGTTCTGTTAATAAATTTCTTGCCAAAGCCAAGCAGATTTATTTAGTTTGTGGTGATATTTTCAATGCACAGAACAAAATTTTCATAAAATTCTGTGTATTTCAAAAAATAAAAATAAAAAATTAATTAATTAATTAATTAATTAAATTCTGTGTATTTCTCAACTTTGCCTCAGAAAAGACTTAAGGAAGTTTACAAAGGATATATACAAAAAAAAAAAAAAAAGGGGGGGGAAAGAATTGAGCAATCATACTGAAGGAAATAAAAATAACAAAGAAGGAGCAAGGTTAACTGCCCCCCAAAAATCCATGCTTCGAGGCCTAGCATGCTTGATTAAAATAAGCCATAAAATTGACTCTATCATTCAAGCAATGCAAGGAAGAAAATCTCATCAGTTCCAGGAACCACAGTGACCATAAGATAAAATCACAAAAAGTGTTTAGAAACTGTTCAACTCTTCCTGGTATGGAGACCAGGGAGAAATTTCTCCTATGAAATCCTATAATGTGGAAATCAATAGTGTCTTCACTACTATCTTACAACACTATAAAGAATCCCACATTGCTGTCCATTGTACTGTCCTTCAATGCAGGCTGATAACAGAATGTCCCAGCACAGTCCAATAAAAGCAGTTCCACAGGGCCTAAAATGATGCAGTCCACATATGCAACTTTGCAGAGGTATTGCTTAATCCAAGGGTAAGTCATGCAGATCTGTAGCAATAAACAGACTTCATCATTTTTAGATATTCTGACTTGCAGTGGATGTTTTGTTACTTTTGCCTGCCACCAAGCATTGTCCCTTCCTCTGTTAACAGCACCCCAATATTCCCCAGAGAATGTTTTCTCCTCTAAGAGTGTGTGGTCCAGAGGGACCCTGTGCCACCCTAAGCTGAGGAAGATACAATCAGAGCAGTCAGAGCCAGAGAGCCTCAATTCCAGGACTTGTGTGAGGGAGCTCCAGGAAGACAAAGAGAGATTTGTTGTTTGTTTTTGTTTATGTTTTTACTGCTGGGAGTTTGTAGCTATTGGCAGAATCCTTTCCCCCAGGCAGGAAGCAAGCTTACCTGAGAAGAGAGGGAGCCCAGTGGAAAGCAGTCTTGGTATGGAAAGTGAAGCTTAGCCCCTGGGGCCTGCCAAGCCTGGCTTTTCAACTACAAGAGTCAATTAATTAGCTTTTTACTTACATTAGTTTGAATTGGGTTTTCTACATTGGCATTCAAAATATTGACAAATGCACATCATACCTATTCTTTCACTTAGCAAAGTTATTGGTAAGCATTGAGCAGCATTTACCATGCATAGAGCTATTCTGAGTTCTTTGCTAAATACAGAACTTTATGCTTCGATAAGCAGTCAGGTTGGAGCAATGCCCTCATGAAAGAAAGGAAGACTGAGTAGAAGACATCCCAATTCCCACATGAACGTTTACTGAGGGCATGCCAATGGCTAGTACAATATTTTCCTCGACAAACAATTGGCACAATCTGGAATAGCTAAAATAAGACAAACAATATCGAGTGTTGGCAAGTAAGATGTAACATCTCATACACAGTTAATAGAAGAGTGGTATTTACTACCACTTTGGAAAACTGTCATTATCTACTAAATTTGAATATAGTCATACCTATAACATTATGATCCCTCTCCCAAGTATAAAATCAACAAAAATGCACAATATATTCACCAAAACACATGTGTAAGAAGGCTTTTAGTGGCATTATTTGTAAGAGTCTAAACCTGTAAACAATCCAAATATCCATCAACTCATCAACAGAACTATCCAAATGTCCATCAGCTAATAAACAGTATATTTGTCCTGTGAAATACTATACAGATTTGTAAGTAAACAAACTAAAACTACACACAACATGCATGACTCTCACCAACACGAAAAGATGGTACTATTATTAAAAAGCTTTAAAGCAAACAAAACTATAGATATGCAGAGTCAGACAGTGACTGGGGTATTAGCAATATTCTATCTCTGGACTGGCTACAAGGGTGTATTGTGAGCATGCATCAAACTAAAGCCTGTGGATTGTACTCTTTTATTATGTGTATCATACACCAATTTAAAAGAAGACAAAAGGGTTGGCCAGTTAGTGCAGTTAGAGGTCAGTGTTACAACACCAAAGTCAAGGGTTCAGTTCCCCATATTAGCCAGCTGCCAAAAAAGGATACTAAATAAAAAAATTTTTTAAAAAGAGTTATCTGCTTCTGTTCATAGACAAATGGAAGATCAAGTCCCCAAACTACTACTTCCTGGTACGTGCTGAATTACTTAAAACTTACTAAGGTAAATGCTACCTAATTTTTACCCTGGATATAAAAATTCTCAGTAATGTACTTAGAGAACATTAACTTTAAACAAATTGATGTTCTAGTAAGCAGTGTGAAAAACCTGGTTAAAAACAGACTCCTAAATAGTGAATTGACTGGTGGTATAGGGGTATTTGTGGTAAGCCAGAAAAATACAGGGAATATCAAAGAAAAGTGAAGATTTTAGGTATACACTACTGAATTTGAAGGTAGCTTTTCTATAATAGCATCAACAACAATAATGTAACTAATACAGCAGACAAGCACAACTAATAATTTAATCATAACCTTTTCTTTTTCTTCCCAATGCTTTTTGATTTGTATTCAGTGAGGATAACACTCCCCTACCCCTAGATCAAAGCTCCAGCAAAGATTTTCCGCTTGCTTTTAGGTATTGGACAGCCCTAGTTTCACTTAAAATCAACTCAAACTTAGAATGCCCAGACCAAGAAATTAGCCAAAACACTGTATTACTTGATTAAAGGTCCAATCTTCTCCCCTTCCACACCCGGGCCTGCTCTAGGCTGAAAGGCAGCAGTGGAAAAGGTACTATGGGTAGCTTCCTCTCTGCTTCCGTCTAGAGCAGATCTCTCCCCTTCCCTTGCCAGCTGGGTTCTGAGTACCCTGGGTAAGAGCGGAGAGAGGAGAAGGGTAAAAGATGGGAATGTCCTACTCAGATCTGCCTGATGTCAGAGGGCTTCAGCTCTGAGCCCATGCTCTGCTGGCAGATGCTCAAGCCGACCTTTCTTTCAGGGACATACAGGCCCTTTGGAGCTTTGCCATCTCTGCAGGCTCTCTTTGCAGTTCCTAAGATGCATGTGCTTTCTAGGCTGCCTGCACCCCATCACCTCTCAGCTTGTTTCTCTGGCAGTTTACCCACCACACTATAGATCTCCCATTATCCTCTCACAGAAGCCCTCTTGGGCAGAACCCAAAAATCCTCCAGACCATCTATCTGCAGAGGATTCTTAAAGCAAATGTACTTCACACGGCCTGGTTTTCCAAAGCCTTGCAGTTTCAAATATTGACCTTGCGGAGGACTGGAAATTTTCCTTAGGCTATAAAGTCTCTGGTATAAGATAAAGATTTGTAACACAGCAAGGTTGGACATTATACGAAGTTATACGATGGTTGTTATAACTAGTTTGGCTGATGGTTAAATATGGATATAGTGTAAGCTCCCCCAATCCTGCCCAAGAAGAATCCAATTCTTGAAGTTTCCAGTGATAGCACCAGTTATGATCATCATTCAGACAATTTATATATACATATTATGACGTTAATACTCTGAGTGGCCATCAGATTCATGGAATGCATGACACTCAAATCTTTCCCCACTCAGACTCCACAAGAGCTGAAATCATGTACTGCAGGTGAAGGCTATTCAGAGCACTCCTTCATGGCTATGCTGGTTACAGCCGACCAGGACCACTTAATTGCCTTACTGGAATGTCATCTGGCTTGTTTCACTGAAAGTTACCAGCCTATATTGTTAAACTATAACCCCACCTATGTTCTCTTCCTGTAACTTCCTGGTCTGGAAAATAAATGCAGGAAGAGAACCCCAATTCAGTTTTAATTTCCCAAGGAATGGATGCCTCTTACTTGAGGGTTCCAGTGGGAGATTAACCACTTCAGGGTCTCTCACTGCTCAGAAGAGATGGGCTTTGAGTAATCCTTTGTGGCTGGGGTGACAAATCCATGGGGGCAAAACGACATCTATCTACAGTCACTTGGAACTTTTGCTCATGTAGGAAGTCCATTAATCATTCTGAAATAATATTCACACATTCCTCCCCCTGACAATTACTAGGGGGAGAGGCTAGTGCCATGAGGCACCTCCATCCTCCTCCCACAGGTAGCATTCTCAGACTGAGTCAGGCCCCTGTGCTCTACCCTCCCAGTGGCTTTCCTGAAGCTCCCTCTCACCAGGTTTGGGGCCATACTCATCACCCCAGTAAGAAAGGGGGACTCATAGTGTTTCAACAGCTTCATCCAAAAGCAAAATACCCTCACCAAATTCTCCCTGCCTTCCATTCCTTGTACCCTTTTGATCATTAACAAGCTGAGGGATCCAAAAGCAGCAATACCTGTCTTTGACCAATTCCTTTGAAAAATCTGCGTATGGGGATCTGGATTTGAAATTTTACTCCTATTGTATCTTGATGGACTCAGATGAAAATTCCATTTTAACATTTTATATCCACATTTATTTATGCTAAAAACTGTTTTACGTTTTCTCATTTTATCCTCACAGCAGTCATATTGTTATTAGGCCCATTTTGTTAACACATAAAAGTGAGAAAGTGGCACAACCAGGATTCAAACTTGGGGCCTTGTGATTCTAAGATTCTCTCTAACCCAGCAGGTTTAAGATAATAGATCCAGTTTTCTAATAAGACACCTCCAGTTCATGACAATAAAATTATGTTATCTGCATTCAGTTTTTTGCACTAAAATACAGAGGGCGAGAGTACATTAAGCTCCTCCAAAAACAATATGTTTCCTAAATTACAATTTTTTTAAATATCTAGAATACATCCTTGTACTCTGATATGTCTAGTTACCCATTCCCACTGACTGAATCTTGGAGCAATGTTAATTGCCCTGTATAATCATCACCAAATAGTGGGCTGTTGTTAAGATATAGAGCTTACCTTCTTAATAGATTCATGTATATGGATAAAAAGGCTAACAAAAATTGAAGAGAGCTGTAAACAATATCACATTAGCCCCAATCCTTTTCTCTGCAAAATAATAAATATATTAGAAGTAGAAGGGTAGCTAAATATAAAATATACCTACAATTTATATAAATAATTGGCCTGAAAATTTAAGCCTTCCCATTTATCAAAAAGAAAAGTGCATAAGTTATAGCTGAGATGTCTAGCAAGCCAATAAGTCTGTAACTGGAAATGATGAGAAGCAATAAAAAAAAATCCCCTGTTTTAAATAAAATAAGATGGATGATCTTCTGGTTCCAAATTGAAGCAGACAATGTACAAATTAAAGACAAATTTGTGAATTCCTTTTTAATGTGTCACAAAAGATCTAATGGTTTCTAAGCTAGAGACTAAAGTCAATAGATGACTGAAGGGTTAAAGTACTCCTTGTGATTTTCTTAATAAGGGATGCCAATCACAATGATTGATATGGCTTTGGAAATTGCTATTGATTATAAAGAAAGCCTAAATAAATGTTTGCCAGAACTTTGTACATACAGGTTTAAACTCACAATCGTAAAAACCTATCCTTGCCAATATATCTAGAGTTTTCAATCACAATAGGAATAATTTTGCTTAATAGAAAAAGCAATAGACTGGGAGAGGGGAGACCTAGCTTACAGTTTAACTAGTATATGACCAAAAGCATGTCAATCTCGCTAGCCTTGATTTCCTCATCATTAAAATAAAAGAGTAGGCTTTTAAAAAAATCTCCAAATTTCAAACTGATTCCACGTTAGTGTTCAAACATTTCTGGTGAGTGTTGCTTTCTCTCTCTGAATTCTGATCTCTTTTGTAGTCTTTTCACAAAACTTAAGTAATTCTTACCCTGGAGCCTTTGAACCCCACTCGAATGATTTTTCTCTGAATCTTTTAGAAGCTGACCCCTTCCTCCAGGTCTCAGTTGAAATTCTCAGACCAGCCTTCCCTACCAACACCAATTCCTCCTTTCTATCTCGTAACCCTATTTAATTGTGTAGATATTTATAACAGTAGAGGTATTTCCGTGAGGGCAGGGGCTCTGCTGTATTGATCCAATACCTAGTCAGAACTTGGCACAGAGACACAACTAACATAAACATCTACTAGATGAATAAATGGTGCCATTAACTCTTGGATTTGAAGTGAGATATAAATTTCTGAAATGTCTGCTGCAAAATTAAATAGGTAATTATGCAAATACTTTCAAGAGTAACAAGGCTTTCCTGGAATCTTATTTTAAAAGAGAAGAAAACAAACTTAGCCTCAGGATATAAGTACTATTGGAGTACAGTCATTCAAGTCAATATCTAGCTGTTTGATTTTTGAAACATAAAGCAGAAATAATTATTCCATCTCTAACTGATCATGGGCATTTACATGTGGTTCATTCAAGTTTTCAATCTGAATAAGACTGAAAGTTATATGTTATTTAAAAACTAGACCACAGAATCTACATCAGGGAAATTCAACACACTGTAGTCAGGATGAAGGCACTTTTAATGTTACATATATTCATGAGTAATCAAACACAAAATACATAACTGTTTATTAAAACTGATTTTAATTTGTTAGTAGTGAGTCCACACACTTGCAAATTGCCATTCATAATGAAGATTAAGTACAAGGATCTTAGAACTAGAGAGAAATGACTTTTCTATTCCTTTTCTGGTTTGTTGTGATCTTTATTATTGAACCAAACCTATTCCAAATCCTACAGACTATAAGTGAATGATAATGCTCGTGCCATTCTTACTGTGAATTGCTATGAGTGCAGATTAGCTAAGCATTTTAGTAGTTCAGCTGCAAAAAATATAAGGTTAACTATAAAACATAATAGGATCATCCATCAACAAAGTCAGTAGCATCATGATTGAACTGAGCTGAAAAACCAGGGATCCAGAGTTTACATCTTTACTCTCATTTGTGCTATTTGACCTAGGGGGAAATGTTTCACCTGTCAACTGATTAATCTACCAGAACATGTCCAAGAATTAGGATATATTGCAGAGATGTAGGTAAGAATGTATGAGAAATACAATAAAGGTCTGTTGAATGTTGAAAGAATTCAGCTGTTTCTGCACATTAACTTCTATCTGGACTATTCCACAAGTCACCTGGCTATCTGGCCACCTTCAGACACAAAGAATCTGATTCTGGGGAGAGCCATGTGATCAAATGGGGTTTGATGATTTATGCTATTTGTCAGGTCCAAATGCATTTATACATGGTTGGTGCCAGATATAGAAGCCCGGCTTTCTCCTAATAGCAAGTCTTTACATTATCTCAGCTGGTAGGAAAGGCTTTGTCTGCCGGTACGTAAAGGTGTGGTTTTATTATAAAGCACTTTCAAAGAACTCTGTCCCAGCTCTATCATTCTGGTACCATATTATTTAGGACATGATAAATAATTATGAAATCCAAGATATTTCAAAATTAGAAAAGACAGAACCTCCAGAAACTAACTTTGGAATACAACATAAACATAAATTTAGAGGCTGTGTCTCCAAGACACAAAGACACCTAGTCGACTTAGTGAATAATATCAGTATAACAAATAGTTTAGTATTTTATAGACAAACTAATGGTTGGTTGAGCAGATTTTCATTTTTCAGCTGGTCTTCTGGTGTCATCTAGGCATAGCCTTATTCCTACTGACTGATAATAATCTGTTCACATACTCAGTAAAACAATATGACTTCGTTGACTGAGCAAAGGATTGAAAATCAAGAACTCACTGCCCTAATCTTATTTTGCCAGTGATTTGTTCTTTGACCTTAGGCAAGGAATTTCATTTCAGTTTCCTTATCTAGAAAATGAGAATAATGATCTTATCTATATACCCCCACAGGGATAGCTTGAGTGTCATTGTTCACAAAGGATGATAGATAATTCTAATGTGCAGTGTGTGAGTACCTTATTACAATATCAGTATTATCAAATAGCATTGCCAACAAAAGAGAGGCACTTTCAGAGTAACATTTTCCACTCTTTGTGCAATAATTGCTATATAACAGAGTGGCTACCAAACATATTAAGTGAAGAAATTGCTATTAATTCTGCATGACAGAACTTCTGCACTTCTAAATTCCTGTTGATGGTTTGTCTTTGGAGGGTCTGTTTGTACTTTTCACAACTATTGCAAAGACAACCATGATGATTCACCCTCTACCACTGCCTCAGAAATCACTTGAAGGTAGTTCTACACCAATAAGTGAGTAACATTTAATCGAATTATGTTGTATACCCCATTAAAACAGAATTCAAGACACATGCTCATTTTACTCTCATTTCTGTTCTATAATTAATAGAGTAGGATTCCAGTATTAGTAGTTCTGACAGGAGAATGTATATCTGTCTTAAAATATTGAAATGGCATCATGTAGAAGAGTTGTTCTCTCCTTTTCTGGGAAAAAGAAATCCACTAAGACCAAAGGAAACAAACAGAACTGACTCTGTTTATGCATATAACTCAGCTTGTGGGTCCTGAACGGCACCTGGCTCCCAGCCAAGAATACTCAGTGTGCTGTAGACATTGGCCAGTTTAGTATAAAATTGGTAGACCAAGTTAGGTGAAGATCCTCTAAGAAAATATCTATGTTAGTTGACTCAAAAAAAGCTTACTAAAAAAGCTGTTTGAGGGTACATCCTGGGGTCTTTCAGGATCATCTCTTGTCTAGCAACCCAGCTAAGGTTACTTTGTAGTCAGAGGCAACAATCAGTAACCCTTACAGGCAAAAATCAACCATCTTTTCCATAGTCTATAACACAGACCACAAGCCTGAGCCATATATCTGTTCAAATGCTTATCACAGTTTTTAGAAAAATGTTTTTCTTACTCTCAAGACCCCGATAGTCTAACCCTTACAGAAATAGGTCGACCTCCCCCATCCAAGCTGGCTTCTAAATCTTCAGAACAGCGTGTCAAATTTATCATTTATATATCTGGTATGTAAAACAGATGGGTGAGTACCTCTTTAACAATACATAATTGTAACATTCAATATTTTGTCACCTTATTTAATTGAAAACTGTCTACCACAATTTCACATGAAAATAGCATTTTCAGCATCTGATATTGCAGAAAAAAGTTCCAAGAAACAACTTGGCTCTTTATTCCTCTCAGGACTCTAACTCCTCATTTGGTATTATAACTGCAATAAATCACCAGGAATTAACATACTTGTATTATATTATCTCAGTTTCCTGCAAAAAACCTTTCACTGAGCTAAGATATAATATGACATGAGAGCTAGTGCTTCTACTTTCCAAAACTTACCCTCAGGAAATAATCCAAATATTTACATACATTTATTTAGTTATATCCCTGACTCATTCCAGAAAGGTTCAAATGCTTGCATAAATTACAAAATACCTCAAAATAAAATAAAACTTAGAATAAGTGGATGAAGGAAATGGGGCAAAAGGTAAAGGAAAGGACAATGACTAGGAACAAGGCTAGTATGCTCCACGCAGGAACCATCAGGTGCCCATCCATGTTCATGAGATGTGAGCCAAAGCTTTGGCTCCATGCCTGTCCAGCAGCCAGCAGCTCACAGTAAAGAGGGCAACATTCAATTACCTGATTCCCTGAAGAAAATATTATAAACCATTTCTCTCTTTCTCCCCTCCCCATTGCGTGCATACACGCGCACGTACGCGCGCGC
Organism: Galeopterus variegatus; assembly: GCF_000696425.1. Taxonomy (NCBI): domain Eukaryota; kingdom Metazoa; phylum Chordata; class Mammalia; order Dermoptera; family Cynocephalidae; genus Galeopterus; species Galeopterus variegatus. Next base: position 10,654 of record NW_007728090.1, on the reverse strand, counting down.
GTGCACGCGCGCACACACACACACACACACACACAAACTATTTCTGGTATTAAAATAAGAGAGACATTTCTCACATAAGTCCTCCTAAAGAAAACACAGAAAATGCAATAAATGATATCACCATTTGCACTCTTTTTCTTAAATAAATGTCATTGTGTATATTTGAGGTCTACAACATGATGTTATGGGATACATATAGATAGCAAAATGGTTACTATAGTGAAGCAGATTAACATTATCTATTATCTTACTAGTTACTTTTATGTGTGACAAAAGCAGCTATAATCTACTTATTACTTACATCAATATATTGCAAAAGACTGGTTCTTAAAATATCTATTAGTGTGGGCCAATTTCCAACATGAAACTCAATAAAAGCTTTTGTATGGGAAACTAAAGCAACACAGTTCATCAACTAAAAGAGAAAAAGCAATATGCATAAGGATGTTCACTGCAGCATTTTCATAGGATTAAATGACTATTAAATTGTAGTGAATCTGAAAATTGAGTTAATTGTAAAAACTGTATGACTGTAAAAATTCTCTAGCAATAAGAAAAAATACATATAATGAATTAAGTAAAATAAGTGGGACACAAAATTAGGGGAATATCATAATTGCAAACATGAGGATACCTCTGGCAGCTCATGTGTCCTGGAGCCTTTTACTGCTAAAGGAATCCAGCTGAGCTTCCTTGTGGAAACCATAACTGCATATGGGTAAAGATGATTAAATTTGCCAACATGAAAATAATTGTCAGATTGACAGATTTGTGGATGTTTTACTCCCTCTGCTTTCCAAACTAACTGTAATAAAGGTACACTGCCTTTAAAATAAGAATATACATGTAATGTTTCCAGCTTTTTTAGAGAATATAAAAATTAACCACCTAAATACATTTTGCTCAAGACACTATTTAGTATGATACATAGTATTCTTATCTGAAGACCCCATAAACTCATTTGTCTTTTAACTTTATGCTTAAAATCAGAATGCTTCTGGGCAGCCTGGTGGCGCACTGCTACAGTGCACCACTTGGGAGCGCGGCAGCACTCCCGCCGAGGGTTCGGATCCCACATACAGACCAGCCGCTCACTGGCTGAGCAAGGTGCGGGCGCGACACCGAGGGTTGCAATCCCGTTGCCGGTCCTGGTCCGGTACGGGCACGACAATGAGGGTTGCGATCCGTTGCCGGACACGAAAAAAGACAAAAAGGAAAAAAAAAATCAGAATGCTTCTCATCTTTTACTTTTACTGATGAGGAAAAACAAAGCCTACAACTAATACAAACAGTTTTTTCAGGGCTGGAATCCAAGTCTAGCGATGTAGGGTGTCATGAATGACAGTAGGAAGAGCAGAAACCATTAACCACTTATTTTCTGTTTCCTGATTGAAAGCAAAAGGTACAATTTAATTTCAGTGTAGGATGCTGTATGTTTCAAAGCTTTCTGAATGCCATCTTTCCCCTCCCTCTCAAAACTCTCCCAAAACTCTCAGAAAGCTTTCTTTATAATGAAGGAATACTTGGGCCTGAATTCCTCCTTTCCTTTTTTTTCCCCCCACCCAGTTTCAGTAACTAGTGGACACATAAAACAGAGTGAACAAGAAAGTCATGAAGAAATGTAATGTATGGTAGTTAAAATACCTGAAGTCAATTTTCATCTCCTTTGAAAGCACAAAATAGTGTTTCTGTGTATTAGCTAATTTATTTTCATAGCAGAATATTGTCTCCTTCCATTTTTTTCACCTTGTTTTTATATATGCAAGACAACTACTGGTAATTTGCTAATTATTCATTTCTGTTTCCAAAAGCAGAGAGCTCGCACTCTTGGAAATTTCATCCTATTGAATGAGGACCCGTGATATCAGACGTTCCTGCTGTTTATTTTGGGCAAGTATTAGACAAAAGTTAGTACAATAGTTAATTTTATGTACCAGCTTGACCAGGCTAAGAGATGATCATATAGCTGGTAAAACATTACTTCTGGGTATGTCTGTGATGGTGTTTCCAGAAGAGATTAGCATTAGAAACAGTAAAGAAGATCTGCCCTCATCTATGTGGGTGAATTTGCTCTCTTTTTCCTTGAGCTGCGATATTCATCATCTCCTGCCCTTGAACACCAGAAATCTTGGTTCTCAGTCCTTTGGATTCCAGGACTCACACTATCATCTCCCCTAGATCGAAGGCCTTTGGACTCAGCCTGAATACTTACACCACCACCGGCTTTTCTGGGTCTCCACCTGGCAGAAGTCATATCATGGGACTACTCAGCATCCATAATCATGTGAGCCAATTCCCATAATAAAATAAATCTCATACATGGACACATACACGTACAAGGGGTCTTCAAAAAGTTCATGGAAAGATTTGTATTATCTTCTAATTTCATTTTGCCATGAATTTTATGAAGTACCCTTGTGTGTCTGTGTGTGTGTGTAAAACTTATTAGTTCTGTTTCTCTGGAGAAACATGACTAATTCAGTTACACAGGGCAAGCTCTGTTTAGATTTAGTTTTGTTTGTCATAGCTTGGTGCAAATGCAGTTCAGGTCATACTCAGGTAAACACTTCACATAAAGACAAACCACCTCCCAGTCACAGCCTGCACTTCAAAGGCTGGCCAACAATCTTCATAATGACTTTTACCCATTCAGGGGTGAACCAGGTGAACAACTGTGAATTACTCAGTACAATCCATCATTATGCCCAGAAAAACAGTTCAAAGTCCACATTCTAATGCAAGGTGGGCCAACAGCTCCATCTTTCTGTACAAAAGGTAGCATTCTTTATACATAATAATAAAAGCTATTGGGTTTTTATTGAGCAGTCATCTTAAGCAAGCCCTGTCCTAAATGCTTTTCTATGTAATATTTTATTTAATCCTTATAACAACCCTATGGGATGTGAACATTATTTTTACCATTTTACAGAGGGGGAAACTAATATGTATGGAAAAATTAAGTAATTTGTCCCAGGATACACAGAAGGTAAATATCAGTGCTATGGTTCAAAACCAGGCAGTGAGACTCTGAAGCCCACACTCTTAGTCCCTACATGATCTCCATCTGTTGTCAACCAGCAGTATTTTTAAGCAGCTATCACAAAGTGCTGCTCATGGCTCTAAGAGCAAGTAAACTTAATAATGAGATAATGATAATGCTGTGGGTAAAGTCTATTTCTGCAACTGACCTTCCTAAAGGGAAATAATAGGTTGAGCATTCCCTTCTTTTTACTCTATTTTACTCCAGCTAATCTTGATTCCACTTTTCTTTGTCTTATGACCTCTCAGGCTCCTCCCCCTCAATCTGCTTCAATATTGGTTCTGACTGGGGACCTCATATAATCTCTCACAACCCATTCTTGGAATTGTTGCAGACATTCACCTTCCAATGCTATAAGGAATTTGTGATGACTCTCCAGTCCCTCTGCAATGCCACCCTCACTCATATCTTACAAATCCCTGCAGGCACCTCAAATGAAACAAGTCAAAAATTTAATCTACATTGTCTTATTCTCCAAGTTTCCTCCCCAGCTTGAATTCTCTATCTCAGTGAACAGCACCACCATCCTGAAACCCAGACATTAAAGCTAGAGATTTGGGCATCCGCCTTGATTCCTCTCTTTTGTGACTTCTCATAGCCGACTGGGCATTATGTTCTATCAATCTGTCCTCCCCACCTTGTTGTGTGGCCCCTCAGTTTCTCTTTCCCACAGTGTCTCAGTACACTCATATGCTGCTTTCCCTGTCTCCAGCGTCACCATCCATCTTCCACAGTCAGCAGAGTAGTCTTTCTAAAACATAAATCTGAACTGGTTACTTAAAGCTCCTCCTTAAAGCTCCTCAGGTGCTTCCCCACTGCCTAAAGTTGAGGTCCTTTCACAGAGTTCTCTGCTGCAAACTATCCTCAAGGTTTAAACCCTTATTTGTAGCTTCCTGAATGTACTATTCTGTTTTCTGTCTCTATACATTTGCACAAACTGTTAACGCCAACTAGAATGCCATACTATTTATATATTACAGAATAATTCATTTTTTAGGGCCCAGCTCAGGCATCTTCTTTCTTAAGCCTCTAAGCAAGCAGAGCAGCTCACTCAGTCCTTAGTATCCCACTGTACGTCTATCTCTGTCATTGAATTCATTCCTCAGTATTGCTTCTATATATTTACACTGTACCTCTCCTACTGAACTTTGAGCCCTTTGATTATGGTGACCATATCTACATTTCTTTATTATCCTAGTACCTAGTACAAAACTGTCACATTATCATCATCATCATCTTTGTGACTCTTTATTTATTGAGCTTTCGTTGTTGGTCAAACATGGTGCCAAGAGCTTTACACACATTATCTCAGTGAGTTCTCACGGCAGCTCTGATGTGGAAAAATGAAATTAAGAAGGTTTAACTAATTTGTTCATGGTCACTCAGCTATTGAGTGACAGACCTGAGACTGAAATCTGGTTGGCTTGAGGTCTTAAACTCTGCAACCTATTGGCCCAACAAGAGAAAACAAGGGTTTTGGGCACATGTTTGATCAATAGGTAGATGCACAAATGAATGCCTGAATAATAAATCTACAGAATTAAGACCCAAGAAGAACATGCTCTGTCTTGTGAGTTCTGATGTTTACTCCTCTTGCTTTTTCCTATATTTCCAATTGAAAGACCCTATATCTGTGTCTCTGCTCCCCCTCAAAGTCTGAGATAAAAACTCTCTAATAGCTGCTCAATTAAACTTTAAATCACATGACCAGCATCTAATCCTACTATGAATTTTCTAAGGCCAATAAATATATTTTACCTACTTTTTGAAACAAATTTGTTTTGATGTACCAATCTGGTGATATTTTAGAGGTCTTCCCTGGAAGCTCACAGAATATTTTTCTATCACACTTTAAGAAAGCTTTGATCAACGAACCCTTAAGGACCTATGGATGGAACACCAATTGTTTATAATGAGTTCATCCTGAGCCTTTTCCTTGAGAGGCAGTGTGGTGGGAAAGAGCCTGTATTTGGTCTCAGGGAGAGCTGGGTTGGAAATAAGCTCAGCTACTTGCATGGCAACTTACTCATCATCTGTAAGCCTTCTTCCTCATCTGTAAAACAGAACAAACACTCCCTGTGGGGTCATTGCGAACATTATAATAAATATGCCTAAATCAGGGCCAATATTCCACACCTGGTAACTACTGTTACTTACTTCCAAAACCCCACACAGATGACCCCACTAAGCCTGTCCCTTTCATGGGCTCTCCTTGGGAGGTTTCTCTTCCCTTTCAGTGAATAGAAAATAAGAGTGATAGAGACAGGGGCAGAGATGAAACACTGCAACTAAGGTTTTTAGTAATGCTTTTAAGTATTCCGATGCTACAATGTTTATATTTAAAAAGAATAATAAATGATATCTCTATCTTATATTTCTTTATTAGAGTTATAATGCATTTTCACATACTCTTTTTTATTGTACAGTGGATTGGATGTCCACACAAGCTCTGAATCGGATTGCCTGGCTGTAAGTCTCAGATTCTTTCCTTTTAGCTGTGTGACCTTGGACAAGTTCCTTTAACTTCTCCATGCCTCAATTTCTCCATCTGTAAATTGGTAGTGATAATAGAACCTACTCGACAGTGCTGTGAAAATTAAATATGTTGACACATGTAAAGAAGTTCATGACAATGCCTAGCACACAGTAAGCACCCGGTGGATATTACCCTTATTCTAACCAGCCAATAAGGTATACAGGGCTGATGACACAACTGTTTTACAGGTGATGAAACTGAGGTTCACACAGCAGATGCCCAGGGTTTGTAATTTCCAATATAGAGTGAAATTATTGAGATAAAGAGAAAAATAAAGATAAAGAAGAAAGTATCAATACTATCTTATAAGAAGCAACAAAATCATTATTACTAGAATGTTAAATGCTTAATATACCAAACATGTATTTTATATAGCCAAATTTTCAATATAGTAAAGTTTCACTTTTGTAGGGGTAAAAATTATTTGAGGCTACTTTTTTGTGAGTAGGTATTTATGTCTGGAATTATTTATATAAAACATGCAGTCAATAACTCATTCTCTCCTGGCTTTTGCCATGACTTCTCATAGATAGAACATCCTTCCCCATCCCGCTGACTTAGGAAGTGGTCCCGTGACTTGCTTTGGTTAATGGAGTGGGGCAACCATGACATGTGGTACATCCTAGCAGAACCTTTAATGGTTTGAATGGTTTGGCTCTCGCCACTAATCTGCTCTCTACCATGAGGGTGCCATGCCCCAGATAGTGGCAGCTCCTTTGGCACATCTCCCAGAATAAAAGACACATGGAGATGAGCCTAGGCCTGCCTACCCCAGACAAAGCCCAACCAAGCCAACCAGTGGCATTCATGTAACTTGAGTAAACCAGAAATTTAGAGGCAAAAGTGATTAATACAGGACATTTTAAAGAAAGCAGTATGGCTTCTGAATAATATTTAAAAGATGTCAAAGATCCAATTTTAGAGCTAGCATATGCTCACACCTAGTTGTGTTGCCTTAGACAAGTAATTTACCCTGACTGGCTTCCAATTCTTTCTATTATGAGAAGAATGTTTTTACTGAGTGATCTCTCCAGTTCAAGTTCTCTAATTCTAATATTCTAGCAAGTGGCTTTACAGGAATAAATATAGTTATTGTAACATTCAGATGTGATAGAAAGAAATTATGATCTCTGTGGTCTTTTTTGAAAGAGGAAACTGAGACACAAATGTAAACATTTAGGTGAAACCTGTATTAGTATATTTGTCATGCTTCTAACAGAATACTTGAAACTGGGTAATTCATAAGAAAACAATATTTCTTACAGTTCAGAGGCTGGGAAATCCAAAATCCGGGGAACACATCCAGTAAGGGCTTTCTTCTAGGTGGGACTCCCTGCACAGTCTCCTGGCAACCAGGACATGGCAAATGGCTGAGCAAGAGAGAGCTAACCTCCTCACCTGCTTTCCTTTTAAAGCCATCAATCCATTCATGAGAGTACTCACAATCTAATCACCTCTTTAAGGCCTCCCTTTCATTTACATTAATAAGATGACCCCCCCTTTACACAGTGGGAATTAAGTTTCTAACACATGAAACTTTGTGGGACACATTCAACCATAGCAAAACCTGAAAATTCTGGAGACTCATCATTGTGAAAAAGGCACATCCAAGGAAATGTGGTAGGTTATACATAGTGTAATATGTGTTGACACTGGGATTCTGCTCTGTTCACTGGGCATTCCTTCGACCCCTGACAGCAGCTCCATTAATTTGCCTTTTTCTCATTTTTTGCAATCTAAGTTACCAAAACAAACAAACAAACAAACAAACAAAGGCTAAAGCTACACCACAGATTTCATAGAGAAAAGAACAAACCCAGTGTCATCTTCCTTGCATCCCACATAACAATTATCATAGCTTCACAGTTCCTTACACCCTAAACACTAAGCTAGTCATGGGGCAAGCTCTGTAAAGGCTCGTTATTGCTCAGGTTTGAGTGCTAATGACAACAGCATACAGTTATATTGCTCACTTTGTGCTAGGCTATGTTTTAAGTACTTTTCATGTGTTAAATCATTTAATTCAAACACCCCTACTAAGAGGTTGATACTATTTTTAATCTCTATTTTACTGAAAAGGAAACTGACACATGGAGAGTCTCAGTTTTAAGTGACTTGCCCAAAGCCACACTGCTAGTAAGAGGAAGAACCCAAACGCAAGCAAGCTGCAGAGTTCATTATCACAAACTGCAATTCCAATAACAGGAGAATCCAGTTGAAGCTCTCATGAAATTATGTCTCCAACCAAGAGAATCTTAGCATAAAATTCTGCTTTCAGATTTCTTTGAAATTCCCAATGTAGACAAGCAATCCTCTTTCTATTTGAATGCATTATTATTATGTACAGAAAAAAAAGTGTTTTCCTTGATTTTGACCATTTGTTTACTCCTGTAAAAACCAGAGTATCACAACAAATAAATATGAGGGTATTTCAAAAAGTTCATGGAAAGATTTGTATTATCTTTTTTTTTAAATTTTAACATTTACTTGTACATATCTGTGGGGCACAGTGTGTTGCTTCAATACATGCATATACTGCACAATGATTCAATTAGGAGTGATAGCCTGGTTTTGTACCCATTAATCCACCACTCCCTGCCACCGACACCCCTTCCTCTCCTGGCCTCTGGTAACCATTATTCTACTCTCTACTTCTATGAGAACCACATTCTTATTTTATTTTTTTAGATTCCACATATGAGTGAGAACATGCAGTATTTGTCTTCCTGTGCCTGGCTTGAATTTTTTTCCATGAGCTTTTTGAAGTAACCTCATAGATATCGTTCCTATATGAGTATGTCTTTTCTATTTAGTTGGCATCTCCCCTCTACTGCCAACGAGAATGTGTGCTTTGTGAAGCAGAAACTGTCCTGTTTGCCACTGTAGCCCAGCCCTCTGAATACTTACCAGCACATAGTATGCACTAAATAAATATTTGATGAAAGAACGAATGAATCACAAGTTCTTTTATACATGTAATAGATATACAGAAAATGATGCTCACGATACATAAAAATAGAAATATAATTTTCGCTTTTCTCCTTCTTTTATGATTTTGCTTTCTCCATATTTTACTTTTTATAAACATTTTTACAAACAACTGCAGGTGGTAAGGAGATAGCTCTGCAGAGTGTGGGGATTGAAAGAAAGTTCCTGCTCTGTCGAAACAAATAGGAAAATAAATTTAGTCCCTAACATGCATAGACTTTTAAGACAACAGAATACTCTCAGTTTGTAGCTCTTGTGCCTACGTTTTTAATAACTTCATGCAAAGCATGTTTCTAAAATGCATTATAAATGACTTCACAATTGATGGAATGCTTATAAATAGTTATAAAGTAGCTAATATGCATAGATAATAAATATATAGTTTAAAATTAGAGCTACTAATTTATTATTGGGCTATATTTCATTTACTTTTTATATCATGAGTACATTTTTTGTAGCTATCACCACATAGAAACTAGATGTTTGTGGGGGGAGCAAGATGGCGACGGGTCTGGAGTGAGCGTGCCAGAGGACAGAGCGAGCCTGAGAAGTGTGCACTGTGCTGCCAGAGTACTATTTGCATTTCCAAGAGCAACAAAAAACAAATAAATCACCGATCAACTAATCTACAACAAAAAAAAGCAACTACAGTCTCGAGGTTTTAGGGCCGATGCAAAAGAAGATTCCTGAGAGTGCCCCAATCGCGCCAGGAGACCGAGCAGCCCAAGGCAACAAAGGCCAGGAAAGACGGCAGCAGCGACGCAGAGATGGAGAGGAAGGCGCGGGACCGGCCCAGCTCTGGGAGCTTTGTGAGTGACCCCAGCCCAGCCCCGCTTGGGGGGCAAAGGCCTGCCTGGCCCGCGCTTACCACACCAGGCTAGGAGCCGGCATCAACACTGCCTCCATTTTCTCCAGGGGGGGCGGAGCCGGCCGGCTTAGATAGGGCAAGCCAGGCATCTTCGCTTGGCGCAGCTCCTCACTGAGCCGTGCCACTTGTGTGCCTCAGCTCAGGGCCCCCCGGGGCCTGTGGACCAGCCACCAATCCCACTCCACCCGCAGATCTCTGGCGGGGCTGGTGGCGTGGGGAGCCCCCGGCCAGCGTCAGGAAGGCAGGGAA
>NW_007728090.1:674-963 GCF_000696425.1 Galeopterus variegatus | reverse complement strand
AGGGAAGAGGATCCCGGCCAGACTGTCACTCCACCACACCTGGGGCTTTGGCCCCAGGTAAACTCCCTGCTTCCGGGAGGCAGATACCATCTCTGTGGCCTTCAGTTCGGAAAAACCCCAGACTGATTTCTGGTTTGGAGAGGGGTGACTGGGGTGCCCCCAAGCCCGCTTGATCCTGCCGGAGAGCTGACAACCTGAGGGCCCCGAGACGGCTCACGCCAGGGGGATTCAAAGAGGAACTGTGTGCTGTGGTATCCTCCCCCGGGGTGCTCGCGCCCTGGCGGGGGAG
>NW_007728090.1:0-664 GCF_000696425.1 Galeopterus variegatus | reverse complement strand
GAACTGTGTGCGGTGGGATCTTCCCCTGGGAGGCTCGCGCCCTGGTGTGGGAGATAACACAACCACACAGGGGGCCGCAATACCGGGGGGAAGGTGGGAGGCCCAGAGAGGACCTTGACCAGGGCCGCAGGAACACCCACAGTGTCCATGGCGGAGGTCTGAGACCCCTTCGTGGCCGGGCGGGGCTGAGAGACGAGGATTGCAGAAGACATGCCCCAGCCCTGTACTGAGCGCACAGAGAGGGGAGGGGTCCGGCAAAGGAGGAGCAGTCTCGGAAAAAAAGATGCACCCTCCGGGAGGCCCCATCATGTACACACAGAGAGGGGAAACACCAGGATAGCAAGGCAGAGACTTACAGATCTCACACACCCTGTCGGGCCGGCAGGACAGGATCCAGCTGCCAGGGCCAGAACTCAAGGATCAGGGAGAACTCCCAGAGCTGACCAGAGAGGAAACTTCTCGGTAAGGCCCAAGTCCCGAGGCAAACACACATACAGAACACTAAGGGCCATCCAAGCAGTCACAGAGTAGGCAAACCAAATTGACAAACACAGCCATACCTTAGTTAACCAGAGGGTCAAACCTGTGCACAGTGAAACTCCCTGCCAAAATGAGTAAACATCCAAAAAAAGATACCAGAAATGCAAATAGTACTCTGGCAGCA
>NW_007728089.1:336639-336844 GCF_000696425.1 Galeopterus variegatus | reverse complement strand
GAGTAAAAGAATAAAGCAGATGTAATGCTGTGCCAATTCTGAGCACAGCCTTAACTAGCCTTTGACTTCTGTTTCCTGCTTCTTGGAAGCTAGCTATCCTGTATAAAGTATGACTACTAGACCTTCATTCTTTAAGACAGTCAAACCACATGGAGTAGAAATGAATAGTGTGAGAGCAAGTAGCACTGAAGCATCTATGAATGAA
>NW_007728089.1:327335-334092 GCF_000696425.1 Galeopterus variegatus | reverse complement strand
TTGGGGAAATAACGTTTCAGGCAGAGGAAACAAGTACAAAAGCACGAAGTAGGATGCATCTGGAATAGGAATAGGAAAAAAGACTGCTGTGTTTGAAGCAGAGTAGACAAGTGACCTATTAGTATTTTAAGTATTTTTACCCATGCTCCATTATTTCCAAATCTAAAAGTTCATACTATTTAGTATGATTAGTACTTATGGTTCACTTTAGTTTCTTCTTGTGCTTAACCCAAAGCCTTATAAATAGTAAGTGCTCAAGAATTGTTAAGTGATAATGTATAAGGAAAATATATAAGGAAATAAATGAATAAATAAATGATGTATAATCTAAGACAAATGATATTTACTGGATCCAGGACCTTTGCACTTGCTGCTTCCTTAGCATGGAATGGTGTTTGTATTAGTCAGGGTTCTCTAGAGAGACAGAATCAATAGGATATTTTATTAATGTATGAGAGAGGATTTATTAGGTGAAGTAGTTCGCATGATTGTGAAGACAAATCCCACAATAGGCCATCTGCAAACTGGATGCTTGTAGCATGGCTCAGTCCAAGTCCAAAGGCTTCAAAAACAAGGAAGCCAATGGTGTCCTTTGTGTAAGTCCTGGAACCCAAAAGCTGAAGAATCTCAAGCTTTAATCCTCGGACTGGAGAGAAGAGTATATCCCAACTCCAGCAGATAGAAAGAGAGCTTCACCTCTTTTTTCTGTCTTTTGTACTCTCTGGGCCCTTAGCAGATTGGATGGTTCCCACACATATTGAGAGCAGATCTTTCCCACCCACTCTACTCAGGTTCTCATGGTAATCTCTTCTGGAAACACCCTCATAGACACAACCAGAAATATAGCTTTACCAGATTCCTGGGTATTCCTTAATCTAATCAAGTTGACACCTAGAATTAACCTTCACATTGTTCTCCCACATACCCACATGACCAGTGCCCTCAGTTTTCCATGATCCTTCCTCAAAAATCACTTTCAATAGGATCTCACTGAACATTTTATCTAAAATAAACGAATCAATAAAAGCAAGCAAAGAAAGACTGAAAGACTCATTCATAGTTCTGCTTATGCTTCTGAACCAGAGAGTGTTGGCATTGCTGCACAGTTTCCCAGACTGCTGATGTGGAGGAAGAAACTTCACATGAAAACTGACATTGCACAAACGATTCTCCATCCTTCTACCACAAAGGTCATGTAGGTGTGTTTTGTCAGTTATCAGGAACTATAGAATATTTGTTAGGTGGTAGGTTTATGTCTATGATGTACTGACAGGCATGATCCAATTTTCTCAAATACAGACCTGTCATCTGATGACAAATGAATGAGCTTAGAGGTATTTCTCAGAGTGACTGAAGGAGATATAAATTCAAAATGTCCCATTTGTCTCTTACATGCCACATGCATATATTTTCAGCCTTTCTAATGAGATTTGTGTCTGCTGCAATGAAATAAGTAGGTTCCCTTCTAGATGAAATTTCAGAAAAAGCAACAAATACTGGATTTAAAAGCCAAAGAGATAATAGACACAGAATTTAAAAGTTTTAATAAAACCTCAATTCCAGAGTTCTTGGGGTAGTTTCCCACTGAAAGCACAGTTTGCTGAATCGAATTTGCTGTATTATTGCCAAATATGACTCTGGTTTTCTCTTAATTGAAATGAATGCTTCACAAAAAAAAAAAAAAAAGACATGCATTCTGAAAGTTGTTTTCCATGCAACACGCATTAAGAAAACTTGTTCCATAAGCACATCTGGTCCTGGCTCAGCACACTGGGAGAAGAAGCTGTACACTACCTCAAATGTTCCAACATTAAAACTTTAAGAAGACCTTGATTCACTAAGCAAATTCAAAGAAAGCTCATGTCAATATTTTCAGATCCATTAAACCATCAAGTTATCATAACATGCATATTATATTGTTGCTCTTATTGTTTCTCAACAAGTCATAGAAGAGTACTGAAAATACTGTTCCAATTTCTTCAGTATGTCTCAAGTATAACATACCATTTTTCAACAGATGCTCCAAAAGCATTCATTGATCTCCAAGGCATTTAATGCATGGAAGAAAACCAAAACTGTGCCTGTTGTCATACATTTTTAAATCACCATTTTATATAGCTGTTTACAGACTCTTCCATTTTACTACCCTGCAAAGCATATTTCTCAATTGTAAAATCTACTAGAAGAAAAGGTATGGTCTAGAAACTTAAATAGAAAATTCTTTTTATATTCTAATATTGTAGCATGTGCCAATCATTTTGAGATCGATTTTGGGACCAAAAGTTTTCAATATTTTCTGTATAAACTTTTAAGACAAATATATAGCATATGCTAAAACTATATATCTTTATCTGATTTTTGTATATTACAAGAACTTAGTCTTAAAAAACTAAAACAAGTGTTGTAAGTGTGAAAGAACTTTATAACTGTACAAGTTATTTAAAACAGGAAAATAATTTTAGTTGTAAACAGTATTGAAATGACCATACATAAAAGGAAACAAAATCTATGATTTTGTGGAGGAGTAAATTAGAAATTCAGAAAAAAGTAAAATAGAGTTTTAGGTTCAATAGATAAATAATTAAAATGTATAATAGCAGAGAACATTAAAATTATTTTAGATTTTTATCTATGTTTTCTGTTTTAAAAAAAAATATTTCTGGGACTGTTCATTTAGCTCAGTTGATTAGAACACAGCCTTGTAACACCAAGGTCAAGTGTTTGGATCTTTATAGCAGCCAGCAACAAAAACTAACTAAATAAATAAATAATAAAAAATATTTCTAATCTTTTCCCCTTATTCTTTAATCTTTTCCCCTAATTCTTTCCCCCTTATTCAAACTTTAACAGGAAGTTTCAGAAATAAAATTAATTTTTCCAAATATTAATTATTTAATTGCCAAAATTTATTCAGAAAGCAGAAATAATCATTGAATCGTGTAGAAGTCTTCATAAAATTTCTCTGATTACAGAATGTGGGTTTCTGATATATTGCATGTCTTTGTAAAACGTCATTAAAATGTGAATTACTAAATGAAATAGAACAAAGTATATTGAGGATAAGTATTCTATGTTCAAATTTTTCAGAATAAAGTGAGCACATTTTTCCAATGTCAGATGAAAGGCTGCACCCTCAAGAAGATTCATGATGAAATAGCCTATTCAGACATCTGAAACCTACACCTGCTTCAGATGAGTGGCTCCATAGCACATTAGTCAGGATTATTCACTAAACACCTGGTTAAGCCAGGGCTTAAGGATCTTAGCAACTTTCTGTTCATTCATTTAACCAAAACTCTTAAACACCTATTAGTGCCAGTCACTGTGCCAGCTCTGGGAGTGCAGTGGTAATTAAGTTTGAAAGGTTGTTGCTCTCAAAGAGTTAACATCCTAGTGAGGAAAGGCAGATAATGAAGGAGAACACAAATAAACAAACGAGGTAATCACAGGTAGTAATGAAGGCTATAAAGAAAATTAAAGTGTACTAAAATAGTGATTAGAGGGGTTCATGATAGTTTAGATCCAGTAATCACAGAAGGTGACATTTGAATGGAAATCTGAATGATGACAAGGAGTCGGCCAAAAAATGGTATGGAGTCAAGAACATTCTAGAACATAATAAATACCTAATGAAAGGGCCTTGGTGCAAATTTAGCATGTTTGAAAGACAAAAGCAATCTTTCAATATAATGGCTATAATGGTCTAATGGGTATCAGACTTAAAACTTCCATTGTAAATAACAATGAAACTTGACAAAACTATGTAAAACAACAGTTTTCAGCCATTGCACAACAGATGGTACCTGGCTGTGATCCTTAAGAGCAGGAAAACATGTGAGTTGAGCTCCATAGTCATCCTACCTTTCTGCCTGGGGACACTCTCAAAATCATAACACAGGAAAGAAGAATAAACAAGAGAGATCTAGCTAGAGAGAGGATATAGAATTCAGAGATTAGGGATGCTGACAAGGCTGGAATTTGTCAGACAAGAAATTGAAAAGAAAGATACTGCATGGAAATCTTCATAAGGGTCCCCTTGAGTCTAAGCTAAATGCGAAGCTATGCATGCACATGCAGGCAATACTCCATAAAGCATGGCACAAACCTATTGGGTTTGAGGAACTGAAACAAGATTCTGGAAGTTTCATAGTGCTATGAGATGTTGGAATTCTGACCAGCCTCAGTAGAGAGACCTTGCTGAATATAATAAACATTCAGTTGAGATACCAATAAGGATATACTTTATGAATAGAGCTCCTCCAACCTCTGAAGAAGTGCTACTCTACAACTTCCCTTAAAAAGCTGAAAGTTAGCCTTGGCAAGTCCAAGTTGAGCCTCTAACAGACTTACTGCCTTCCAAAAGAAGACCCAACACTATTAAGTAAAAATAACAATCAAGATTCTCAATGATGTAGCATCAACATCATACAGCATCTAATACTAATTTTTAAAATTATGAAACAAAGAGATAAAAAATGTGACCTAAAGCTAGGGGGGAAATATCACTCAATAGAAAAAAATTGACAGAGTGTTGAAAATTAGCAGATAAAGGCATTTTTTTAAATTATTATGAATATTTTCAAGGATTTAAAAGAAAAAATGAACATGCTAAGTGAACAGATGAGGGATCTCAACAGAGAACTAGAAATTATATTTAAAAAATGAAAATTCTAAAACTAAGAAATAAAACAACTGAAGGAATAAACTCATTAAGGACAGATGGAGAGCACCAGAAGAAAAAAAAATGAGTGAGCTTGAAGGCAGATCAATAAAAAGTATCCAAACTTAAATACAGAAAGAAAAAGCTTCTGAAAAACATAAACAGAGTCACAATGACATAAAGAGCAATGTCAGATAGTCTAGTGAATATGTAAGGAGAAGGAGGACAAAAAATAGTCTCAAATTGGATTTTAAAATTTTATTCAGAACTGCAAAGAGCCTAATAAACCCAAAGCAAAATAAACAGGGGGCGGGGGGAACCAACACACACACATAGAAATGTTTAATTAGATGCTATGCAGTTTTAATTTTACATTTTTATTTGCTGTATTATATTAAATAGTGCTGCTAGTAAGAATGCAACTATTCCAAGCTCTGTGTGAGCTCTGGAAATTGTTTTACCTATTCCTCTCCAGTTTTTTGTTCTTCTGTTGTCAAGTAGTTCCTTGTCACATTTATGCAGATCAATACAGAGCCAAAGACTCTAAGGGACACCTCTGCAGATCTACAGAGATCTCTCTCTGTGTAGCTCTGTTCACTTTGGCCTTCTGCCTCACAAATTCTAGCTGCATTATCTTCTCTGATTTCTGTCTGCTCAACTAGTGAGACCACCAGGCTGTGATTGGTGTCTACTTACCTACAGTAAGGCCTGGAATCTGCCTCCATGCAAAAAGATGCTGCAGTTGTAGAGCGGATCTTGTTATTGCCCTTCTCTCATGGATCATAATATTGTTTTGAAACAATGTCTGAAAACCATTGTTTCACATATTTTCTGCAGTTTTCTTATTTAAATTGGAAGAGTAAGTCCCATGGAGAGCCAGTTGTTAGATACTTAATAGCATACCACTGGGTAAAACTGTCTTTGTTCACAGATGACATGATTGTCTACATAGAAAATCCCAAATTACATAAAAGCTACAATCAATAATAAGTTAGTTTAGCAAGCATGTAGAATACAAGGTAAAAATATAAATTCAATTTTGTTTCCACATCTCAAAAAAAAAAATTTAAAATTTAAAATTTAAAAAACAGTTCTATTTATATCAGAAACATGAAGTACTTAGAGATAAATCTAAGAAAACATATACATATAACTGAAACAGCTGAAAACTCTAAAATACTAGTCAGAGATATTAAAAACCTAAATAAATGAAAAAATAGATACATACAATGGAATATTATCAGCCATAAAAATAAATGAAGTACGGAAACATGTTACAATTTGTATGAACCTTGAAAACATTACATTAAGTGAAAAGCCAGACACAAAATTCACATATTATATGCTTCCTTTTACATAAAATGTCTACAATAGGCAAATTCATAAAAACAGAAGGTAGATTAATGGTTGCAGGGGGCTGAGGCAGGGGGATATGAGGGCTGATTACTTAATTATAATGGGATGTTCTTCTGGGGCAATAAAAAAGTTTTGTAACTGGAAAGAGGTGATAGTTGACCAACACTGCTAATATACTGTGCCACTGAATTGTATGATTCGAAATGGTTAATTGTATGTTATGTGAATTTCACCTAGGTTAAAAAAAAAAAACCAATCATAGCAATGGTCCTTTTTTTCTTTACTACTGTGCCACATTAATGAATAAAGATAAGTTTATAAAAATAATGATGGAACTATGCATTCTGTTAGGTCACTTAGAATTAAGCCTCTAAACCTGAGTCATCTCACTGGTCAGTCTTTTATGGTGACTAAGAGTATACTGTATCACCTATGGAAGCCTCTTATGAACTACAGCTCTACCAAAAAATGTGTTACTCAAGATGTGTGCAGACCAGTTTGAAGTTTTTAGTACAGTCATGCATTGCTTAACAATGGGGATATGTTCTGAGAAATGAGTCATTAGGTGATTTCATCATTGTGTGAACATCATAGAGTGTACTTACACAAAATTAGATAGCATAGCCTACTGCACACCTAGGCTATATGTATAGATATTATAATCTCATGGGACCACCACTGTAAATGCCATCTGTCATTGAGCGACCTATGTCATTATATAGTGCATGGCTGCACAACATA
>NW_007728089.1:322779-326340 GCF_000696425.1 Galeopterus variegatus | reverse complement strand
TGCACCTTAAAGACAAATCTTCAGAGGCATAACTGATTATTTTTCAAAAAGGAAAAACTTACAGAAATGTGGCAGAGACCAGTGTTTCCTCCCTTTATTGCACTAAGATCATGTGTGGGGCACATGGCTAGAATACATTTCAGCCAAGCAATTAGGCAGGGTCAGGTGACTTAGTTATCTCCAACAGAACACAGGTGTTAGTGAAGTGCACCACTTCTGGGCAGGGGCTTTAAGAGCGGGTGTACCACTCTCAGCTAGTTGTTGATTTTAACCAGTCTCTAGCAGATGGCAGTGCCAAAAATTGGAAGAAAGCCAGATTCCTAAATCACTATTTGTAGAAAAGTTACCTACTAACCACCAACACCAGCCTGGGATATGAGCAAGAATTAAGCTTCTATCGTCTGTGAGCCATTATACATTTGGGGATTTATTTGTTATAGCAGTTTAGCCTATGCATTTTTTTAAAGACCTAAGGAATAGTAGAGTAGGGATGAGGGAATTAAAGCACTAATTGAGACAGACCTAAAAACTTGGGTCAAAATGAAAATCATTACAAAATACAGATAATAAAAATCATGTCTCTATGGTCTACTTAAGCACTAGTTCAGAATGGTAAATTCATCATTCTGTTAGCAGCAATGTTGAGGACCTAGTTTCTTTAGCTTATATGTCATGCTAAAGCAAGTGTCATTATAGTGCCTCATTGCAGAGAGCGGAACTGTTTTTGACATTTACTAAGTAAACATTGTAAAATATAACACGTTGTTCTTGTTAACTTAAACATGAAGATTTTCTTTACAAGCTGGTTTGCAAGACACCTAATATTATTTTACGTTAAACTAATAGGAATAGATAAGCAAAACAAATTCGTTTTCAGCCATTCCCCTTTCAGAGGCAAAATTATTCATTCTGATGAAATCTGTCCTTATCTGAAGTGATCTTCCTGAGAACAGAACATTCTAGGAAGACCTCTCTGAGTAGCCAAAGCATACTCTCTCAAGTAGTGCCACTTCAGTTGTGATGTGCCATGACAATTTGCTAGTCAGAATTTCCTTTTTTGCCCTTTTCCTTTTCATGTCTCCCCTTGCAGTTATCAGTTCTTCCTTTTCTTTTCCTTATGTCTATTTGCTGAGCATTTAATTGGGTGCAAATGTAAAGTGCTGAGAGAAAAATACTCAGACCTCACATATTTTCCAAAGAAAAAGAATAAAGACATTAAAACTATAATCTATTAAATTAAAGCCAAAACATGGAAAAAGCAGAGAGAAAGCATGGATTCTATAACATTCTATGTTATTTGTCAAGGCTATTGTATATGGAGTTAGTGAACTGGGGGAATATTGGGTAGGAAGCCCATTAAGACCCTCCCGATTTTAGGCTCCCAATTCTGGAACAGATTCAGAGAGCCAGAACCGCTGTGTCCCTCGAAGAAAAATGGCTTTAAAATGTAAAGAAATAAATTTTTCTAAATTTGGAGAAAGGAAATAGAGTTAGAGACTTTGGAATTAAAATAAAACATATTTAAAAGAGCTGTTCTGGCTTAGGTGCTGATTTGCAGAGATACCAAAAGTATAACGAATAGGAGAATTAATAGAAAACACATATGTTAGCAGGTATGATCAAAACAAGCAAGAATAAGGACCACTCTCACAAGGTGAGGATTCTGGTTTATGTTTTTTAAAAAAAGCAGAAAAGAATGAGATGGGTATTGAAGGGGACTGGGAAAGTCTTGAAGGACAGGGTGGGGTTGAAGGAAGTCATATAAGAATTGAATTATCTTCAAAGGAAAGCAAAAATAGCAACTCAGATATAGCAAAACTACAGTATTTCTGCTTCATGATTTAAAATAATATGTAAGTAATCAATTTCAGAATACTCTAAAACAAAATTCACAGGCTAAGTATATGCTTTAGGATCACCAAGGACAAATAGGGATACCCACATCTGCCATCTGGAAGGAGAAAAGAAAGCCAGGAAAATTGCATCAGAAAGCACAGAAAAGAACTAGGGGGAAGCCAGAACAGAAATACTTGTCAACTGCACTTAGTGACTTGAAATTTGTTGCAGAGATTGGAATGTTGCCAGCCAGGGGCATTTTTAGCTTCCGTATGCCATAATCTAACTTAAAATTGTACATGTTACTTATGTTAATTTTTGTCTATTTAATCTTCTAAGAAAACTCCATTGACCTTGTCTTCTGTATGTATCAGACTGACCCAGGACTGCTTGGGTATAGGGGACACAGTGTGAGAGTTTAGAGTTCTGAGAGAACATTTCACCAGAAATGAAATAGTCTTATGCATATCACTATTTATTATGTTGTTATTATGTTGTAACTGGGTTTCGTTTTATTTTCTGTTTTAGTTCTTTAGTATTTTCTGTTCTTCTACTAGACTATGAACTCCATGAGACCTGGACTGCATCCTGCTTACTCCTGAAGTCTATCACCCAGTCTACTACCTGCTATAAGTGTGGAACTCAATAAATGCTTGTTAATTGAGTGAATGCAGGACTCAAGCTAATTACTCAATGATTTTATAGAAAGTTAAACTAACATGTCTGTTAAAAACGTATGAGAAGTTTCACTTCCAGGAAAACAGAGCAGACACATTTGTCCTTATACCACCTATAAAGCACAACTAAAAGTCTTCTGCCCTACGTAGAAAANTATTATTGTTTGTTCTAACAGAAGCATTAATGAGGGGTGAGGACATACATAGGAGGCTAAGGGTGACTACTATAGTTGAGACTAATCGTGGGAACAGATGGCATTGTCCCCACGTTAGGGATCAGCAGACAGGCTCTGAGAGGTGGGTGACCTGCCCAAGGTCACACAGCTGGTGTCTCCACAAAGCATGTCTGAGCCGTCACTGTCTCTGCAGGAATGCTCGCCCTACGCAGCCCACCTCTACGACGCTGAGGACCCAACCACTCCCCTGCGGACGGTGCCTGGGCTCTGTGAGGACTACTGCTTGGACATGTGGCCGACATGCCGGGGCCTGTTCCGCCACCTCTCTCCCGACCGCGAGCTCTGGGCTCTGGAGGGTAACCGTGCCAAGTTCTGCCGCTACCTGTCCCTGGACGACAAGGACTACTGCTTCCCACACCTGCTGGTCAACGAGAACCTCAACTTGAACCTGGGCCGCGTGGTGGCCGACACCAAGGGCTGCCTGCAGCTGTGCCTGGAGGAGGTGGCCAATGGGCTGCGCAACCCCGTGGCCATGGTCCATGCCCGGGACGGCACCCACCGCTTCTTCGTGGCTGAGCAGGTGGGGCTGGTGTGGGCCTACCTGCCCGACCGCTCGCGGCTAGAGAAGCCCTTCCTGAACATCAGCCGGGCAGTGCTCACCTCACCCTGGGAGGGCGATGAGCGCGGCTTCCTGGGCATCGCCTTCCACCCCAGCTTCCGGCACAACCGCAAGCTCTACGTCTACTACTCGGTGGGGGTCAGCTTCGATGAGTGGATCCGCATCAGCGAGTTCAGGGTCTCTGAGGATGATGACAATGCCGTGGACCACGGCTCTGAGAGGTGGGTTCTCTGGGAGCCTGCACCATAGACCC
>NW_007728089.1:317376-321853 GCF_000696425.1 Galeopterus variegatus | reverse complement strand
CCCTGGGATGACCACATCAGTCAGTATCCCGTTGTTAAATATTGGGAATATCTAACATGCCTGGTGGGGGGACTGAATCACATGCTCTGGGGCCAGGGGGAGGACAGTTTTGCAAAGCAGACATCACACAGGATCATGTCCAACTCCTTCCATCTGGCCACCAAAGCCCAACATTTATCCAACTCTTTTGTTCCAGACGCTTTAGATGGCTCATTTCATTTGATTCTCACAAAACCTATTGAGGTTAGTATATTTTTCCCATTTTACAAATGAGGAAGTGGAGGCTTAGACAGGTGAAGTGCCTGTAGGTCACACAGCTAGGAAGCATCAGAGCTGGAACCCTGGTCTGTCTGTCTCCAGAGCCCATGCCACTGCCCTGGCCCACCTTGCTCTGGCCCAAGGGCACCGTTCCTGAGCCCCACTGCCTACTTCCCCCCACCTGAATCCTCCGTCCCAGGAGGATTCTGAATTCTCTCTGTCCTGCCCCCAGAGGTTTGCCCATACCTGCCGCCAGGCTTCCGCCCCTATCAATGCATACAGAGTCTGCTCTCTGTGTATTATTTATGTCCCAACTGTTCTCAAAATGGGTTTGACCTGGCCTGGCACAAGGGGCACACGTATCAGTGTGGGTCCAGTAGGAAAATAAACCCTGGATCAGGCCATTCAACAGGCAGACTCTGATGCTAGGGATTAGTCACTCCGGTGTTAGAGATGATGGAAGAGCCAACTGGGGATGGGGGGCAACTCTGAGTTTAACTGGAGGAAGCTGCCTCCACCTCTAGGGCTGGAGGGACAAAGTGAGAAGGTGGGCTTGCTGGAGCCTCAGAGCTAGGGCCACCCAGGGGAAGCTGGAACCATATTGGGCCTGGGCTGGAGGAGCTGGAGCCAGGGAGGGGTTCCAGCTGCTGCCAGGACGCTGCCTGAAGCAGAGAGAGGAAGAGAAACCCCCTGGCTTCTCCTTCCCGCTCTTCCCTCCCATGTTCTGCCAATGACTTCGATTGGCTTAACCTAGAGCCCAGCTAGCAAAGGAGACTGGGAAAGGTATTTTGCAGGAACAGGCCCCCTCAAGGAGGGAACAGATAGTCCAGGCCCTAAAAGAGGATCAGGACCAGGTCCAATGGCAAACAAGCAAATAACAATGCATCGTGTATTTGATAAAACTGTAAATCTTGTCATTGAACTTATAAAAATGGAAGGAATCAGATATGCTAGCTGTGAGAGCTAATGTGGATCTTGTCAGGCAGCATTCATTTTGACTCTGAGCTTCCCGTCACCCAGAGCAAAAGGAGAAAACATAGTTCTCATGAACTTTTATGAGCCTGTACAACCAGCTCTCCAAGAGAGCCCAGGTTTATCACATGGACCTGACAGAGGGGAGACGGAGGGACAGAACAGATATGTCTTCAACAATGACTCAAAAATTGATTCCTAATAAAGACTGAAGGTGGAACACAAAATATACAGATGAGCATATTTCAGAGTAGGGGGTTGATGAAGGTCCTGTGGGGACCTCCCAAGTTCAAGCCCAGAATTTGACTCACTCAGAGGGAGAAGTAGGCACAAGCAGGCCAAGAATGAATACAGGGAATTGATTACAAAGGCCTCAGGAGGGCTGGAGAAGGAAAAGAGGAAGGGTAAGTTATCTCAAGATTAGCAACTGCAAGAAGCCGCTACCACTCTTGGGCTGGAGGAACAAAAGGGAAAAGATCTCTGTGCCGCTGAGTTTGCTGTTCTTGGTACCAAGATGTCTGGATGGAAATCCAGGAGTCCACATTCACCGGCCACTGTTGCTGCCACTGCAGCCACCACGTATGCAGGCAGAGCCAGAGCCAGAGAAATGTGGCTTCTCCCTTCCTCTTGCCAACCGGAAGCCAGCTGGCTGGGAAGTATGGTGGAAGGTGTCCTGCAATGGCAGTAAGGGGGTTTTCCAAGGGGTGAGTGTGAGCTGAGTGCAACCCACACCATCCAGCCTACTGTCCTGAGCAGTCATAGTAGATAAGAAGTGAGGGAGAGTACAGAGTGTGCTCAGCACAAGCAGCTGGTGTATGGGAAGCCATGATCAGAAGACACTGGCTGTGCCGGTGACTAGGTAGGCACTTCACATAATCATAATGGGTTAGGTGCAGGCAGTGGAGAGCAGTAGGAAAAAAACTCCAGACCAGAACTCAAGACTTGAGTGCTAGTCCAGCTCTGTTACCTATGGGCCGTGTGACCTTGGGCAAGTTACCCAACTTCTCTGAGCCTCCAGGTTCTCCTTGGCACAATAAAGTGAATTATCCCTGCCTGGCCTACCTACCAGGTCCTTGTGAAAAATCACTTGCTATAAAGGATATGAAGTCTTTTTCATTGTGAAATGATATCTGAGAGAGCAGGTTTTATTGCCGATCTGATCGTTTTGTGTTTTTGGCTCATATGTGGAAGGCTGAGTTTGAGGGGTGACCTTATTTTCCTTTAGGATAATCCTGGAGATCGAAGAACCAGCCTCAAACCACAATGGGGGCCAGCTTCTCTTTGGGGACGATGGGTACCTCTACATCTTTACCGGAGATGGCGGGATGGCCGGAGACCCCTTTGGAAAGTTTGGAAATGCCCAAAACAAGTATGTTCTGCTTTTGGTGGGCTGGTGGGTTGGAGAGAGGAGTTACTTCCTCAGCCAAGCAGTGTAGGGAAGAAGAAAGGGCTCTGGGTCCCAGCTCAGCCTGCAGCTAGCTGGGGACCCCAGGCAAGTCATGTTCCCTCGCCAGTTAGAAGGAAGTAATCTGGGGAGATTTGTTGTAAGGGGTAAAGGTGACCTTGGTTGTCAAGGGTCAGGCCCAGAGCCCATTTGTCACAGGCACCTGATAAGTGACATGAGCGAGCCTCTGGGAAAATGGGATTTTTTCTAAGGTCAGCTTCACCCTGCTGGAGCTCTGCTGGAGGAGGGGGAGGGGTGCTCCCCAGACCAAAGTGGGAGTGTGAGCTGGTTGGAGCAGGTGGTATGGACACGTGGGCTTTCTGCCCCAGGGTCACCCATGAAGACCCAGATGTTAAAGTGTAGGCTTGCTCTCATTCCATTCCTTACACACACACACAGAGTCTTGTGAGTATAAACAAGGGTGTTCAGCAGGCTCAAGTCAGCCCCCTCTATTCTCTTAGCCAAAATGACAAAACCTTTCTCATCCGAGAAAGTAAAAATAGTATGATGCTGATTACGGTAATTAAAGCGCTCACAGTGTGTGAGTTGTGCTTTCATATGTGACAGCATAAGAATCATCTCAGCTTTCTCATGTTTGGGATATGTTTAGAAATGAAGTCGAGAAAATAGAAATTAAAGATTTGTGGATAATTGGACAGAGCTTAAAAACATTATTTTGCTGCTATGAGTTTTGCCCACTTCCACGCTGAAGCCTGGTGCGTGGTGTGTGAGCGCAGGGTGTGATCTGTAGCGTGGTGCTGAGCAGACTGGAGCGCGTAAGAGGAATTCACTGGGGGAAACTAGCAGGCCAGCAATGAGGGATTAACCGTGAGGTATCTATTGGGTCGCAGGATTTTGTCACCATTAAAGAGGACACATGTTAGGTGTCTCTAATGATAAGAGAACCACTTGGATGCTCATGCTATGTGAGAACGACAGGGTACACAGTTGTCAACTGGGCACACTAGACCAGCCCTGCTTTGAAAGGCGGCCTGGAGTACATGAAAATGCTAACAGTGAGGGGGGGATGAGGCATTAAGTAGGTGCATCAAAAGTCACGAATGAAAAGGGTGTGTTACTCTCCATACTGTTTCAAGCACATTACAGGTTTTCCCCATCATGTGCCAATTTTGTCATGTGACATGTGAAACTGAAAGTTACCCCCACCCCCAGTTGCATGAAAGTTAGGGACATGCCCTCATACCCCCTCCCCTCTCCCAGCCCTCACCTGTACTCTCTGTTTGGTGCANTTTGGCTTTGATTGCCATCATTCATTCATTCATTGATTCAGCAAACACTTAACGGTTACCTTTTATGTGCCTGTCACCATGCTGGGTCCTGGAAGAAAACTGTGACTATGAGCCACTTTTCTAGTGGAATTTTCACCCTATAACACAATCTTGTAGGACTGAGTGGACTGAGTGGGACCACCCTAATACTATAGTGGAGGACACTGAGGTTCCGTAGTATTGCAGTAAAGTGCTTGGGTTTCTGGGGCCAGGCTGCGTGGGAATCCTGTCCACCCAGCCCTACCATTTACTAGCGGTGTGGCAACTGGCGACATTATGTGACGTTTTCTTAGCTCAGCTGTCCCATCTGTAGAGTGTGATTATAATAGCACTCACCTACTTAAAAGGTTGGTTGTGAGGATAAAAGGAGCGATAGATGATAAGCTGTGTCCCATGCTTGGGACAGAGCCTGGCACCCAGGAAGGTGGCCAATAAATGTTGGATGAGTGAATGAGGTGACCCAGCTGGTAAGCAAGCAGCTGAGCCAGGACCGGGACCCGGGGTGTCCGGCAGC
>NW_007728089.1:305579-315946 GCF_000696425.1 Galeopterus variegatus | reverse complement strand
GGACCGCCCGCACCCCCGCACCCGGAAGCCCCCGCGTTTGGGGGCCTCCCAGCAGCCTGGGCTGCCCCTCGCCCTGCTCCCCACTGCGGGCGCCCCTGCAGGCACCCAGCACGCCGTATCTCCCTCCCGCTGTGACCCCTTCGGGCCCTCCTGGGAAGCCCACGCCCTTGGCCCGCCTGACTCAGGGCTGCCCACGAGGCTTGGTTGTGGGGAGGGGACCCGTTGCCACGGGCCTCGGGACCTGATCTGGCGAGGCACTTGCCCGCGCAGGCTCACCGCGCTTTCTCGCCCCTCTGTAGACGACGTGCTGCCGATTTTCGCCTACCCGCACAAGATGGGCAAGTCGGTCACGGGGGGCTACGTGTACCGGGGCTGTGAGTACCCCAACCTGAACGGCCTCTACATTTTCGGCGATTTCATGAGCGGGTAGGTGGCCCCCGGGTTCCCCTGCCAGGCCCGGCTCACTGCCCTGAGTGCCCCTGGCTGCTGCCACGGCCACCTGGGACTGGGGTAAAAAGGAGTGTGGGTGTGTTCGTGCACAGTGCACAGCTGCTCTGACGGCCCCCCAGGTGTGGGCCACACAGGTCTTTCCAAGGGGAGGAAGTTGGGAGTCACATCTTAGGAAACACCCCAATCCTCTCCCTTTTCTCCTGATATCCTTCCCGAGCCTTGGCTGGCTGCCTCAAGCACCACCCCGACGAAGGCCCCATCCATGACAAAAGACTGGCCGCTTAAGTGCTGGTCCCACGTCTTCCCTGCCTCCTGAGATTCACGGCTCTGGGCCTTACCGAAGTTCTTATGATAGGCCCAGGGCCACCTTGCTCCTGGGGAGGCCAGAACCTGTCACTGCCCCAACTGATCGTGGGGGGGCCCAGAATCCTGTCCACCCCAACTCAGGGAGACCTACAGGGAGCATCAGTCTAAGCCCTCCTTGCACAGGTTGGTAAACTAAGGCCAGAGAGGGCAGTCGCCTGCCCAAGTTCACCCTGCAGGGGAGAGGGGGAGCTAGGGCTCCCATCCAGGTCTGACCATGTGGCCCCCGGAGCCTGGCTGTGCAGTTCCCATGCTCCCGTGGAATTCTGAAACTGAAGTCAGCTCCCGAAAGTGCCGCGCCACCTGCTGGTCAGTGAGCTGGATTGCGCCGGGGGGTGGGGGCAGGAACCCAACGGGCCTTGTTAGGCATGTGTCTGTGGTAGGTGCTCAGTAAAGATTGCATGCGGAGCCAGCTTCATGGCCCTACAACCTGTGCAGCCTACAGGGCCCCCACTCAGAGGGGCCCACACTTGGTTTAATGCTCTGCTGTCACTGTCTTGGAATTCTTAATTTTTGAACAAGTGGCCTGATGCTCATTTTGTGCTCAACCCTGTAAATGATGTATGGTCCTGGTTGCATGGATGAGTGGATGGATGATGGGTGGGTGGATTTGTGGATGGGTGGATTTGTGGATGGGATCCCCCAGGCACCATGCCAGGCACAACATTGCAGCTCATCCTCCTTTGCAGACGTCTGATGTCCCTCCAAGAGAACCCGGGGACAGGCCAGTGGCAGTACAGTGAGATCTGCATGGGCCAGGGCCAGACCTGCGAGTTCCCAGGCCTCATCAACAACTACTACCCACACATCATCTCCTTCGGAGAGGACGAAGCCGGTGAGCTCTCCTGAGACCTCTCCATTTGGGCTGTCCATGCCTGGGACTTGTCCCCCCCCACCACCCCATGGGTCCTTCTGGCCTCCGATGTGAGGGATGGAGTCTCAGACCTGAAATTACATTCACACTGGGGAGGGAGGTGTTCAGCAGGTTTAAGACCTCAGGCAAGTCCTCACCTCTCTGAGTTTTCATTTCTTTGTCAGTAAAGAGGGAATAGTGGTCCCTTTCTGCCCCATCCCACCCTGAGCAGGGTTGCTGTGAGCACTGGAATGATAACATGAGTAAGAGTCTAAGCAGTTAGCTGGACCAGGAAGGATCTGGAACGGTGAAATGCAGGCAGCTGAGGGAAGAGAGCCTTCCTGGAGACCTCCACCTGCCCTGGGTTCCTGATGGCAAATGTATTAGGCCATTAAATAAAGCCACATTGTCATTTCAAAGCAGGCAGACACAGCCTTCTTGCTTGTTAGTGGGTCCCTCATTCAGGCACTTGTGTTTTCAATGCAAGGAACACAGGGGAGGGGAGAGGTAGAGGGCCACAGAGGCTGGATCCTGCTCCAGCCTGCCTTTGTCCTTGGCCCTGGGATTGTTCCCAGACAAAAGCCGAGGGGCTCCCATGGGGCCCTGGTGGATGCTTGTCAGGGTTGCTAGGCAACACCCACCCGGGGCCTTTCGAGGGGTGTCCCCCACAGGGCCCAGTGCCCAGAGTCCCTAGGGCTGAGTCTGGGAAACCTTTGTTGAACTGACACCCTCTGAATTTCCAAAAGGGAAGCCCCAGCCCCCATTGCCTTCCCCAAGCCCACTGGGTCCTTGAAAGCCCTTTCTTCTGGTCAGTAGGGGGTTAATGTGTTTTGGAAGCAGGGGTGCCCTCCCTCCACATCCCTCCCCATCCCTCCCCAACACACACACAGATGCAGAGGCCGGGAAGAAAGGTGCAGTTCCTGAGGGGCCCTTCCTAAGCCCTCTGCGTGACACCCGAGTATGGAAAACCAGGAGAGGGCGCCTGTGAGCCAGTCAGCCCCGAGACAGCTCTGGCAGGTGGGTGGCCCCTGGAAGGCACCGGTCACCGGGGGGCCCAAGAGCAAATAAACCTCTCCCCATTCCCAAACTAGAGCTTCTGCCTCTAGTTGTTCTTTAGACACTTGCAAATTGCAAAACAAGGAGCTCTGCTGGCCCAGTGTCCTCCAGGGACTGTCCACAGAGACCAAGAGGGCAGTGCCAGTGCGGCTCCCTGCCAGTGTGTGGGGTTGGGGATCGTGGCTCCCAGCAGACTGGGGCTGGAAGGAGACTTAGAGTCTGCCTGGTCCAACCCTGTCACTTTTCAGGTGGGGAAACAGAGGCTGACTACTCACACCCAGTTATGGGGGATGAAGGGTACTGTGCCCAGACTGGCCCCCAGAGACCTCTCAGAGCAGGGCCTCGGGTTGGCTGGCCAGATGACGATGGAGAAGGCATTCCAGGCCGAGGGAGCAGCACGTGCAGGGAGCCCTCCACAGAGCTGAGCGCAGTTGTGAGGGCCACATGGCCAGAGAGGCGGCAGGGGCTCCCAGGGAAGTGGATGGCCCAAGGGTGCCCAGCAGATCCATGGCTGTGCCTATGTACTCTCCCATGGGGACATCTTGCCAGGGTACCCCCAGTCCTGCAGGTTTCATCATCACCGTGTGGGCCTCTCCCCTCCCCCACCTCCCCGGCTGGGCTGGTGCTGGGGGGTGGGGGTCGGGGGCCATTGACCACTCAGCGTCCCTCTCTCCTCATCTGCTGTCCTCCTCACAGCTGGGCCTACCACGTTACAAAAGTCAGCCCTCGAGTGTCTTCCCTTTTGCAGAAGTCCTCGGGTTTCCCGTGCCTTGCTTCTCAGCCCTCACCCCCATGCAGCCCACCTGACTGCACTTGTCCCCAGGGACATGCTTTCCTCCAAGCTCCTACCTCGATGTCTGTCTCAGCCTCTCCTTTTCTCCTCGGGTTTCCCGTGCCTTGCTTCTCAGCCCTCACCCCCATGCAGCCCACCTGACTGCACCTGTCCCCAGGGACATGCTTTCCTCCAAGCTCCTACCTCGATGTCTGTCTCAGCCTCTCCTTTTCCCCCAGCCCCAATCCCTGAGGGAGCCTCTGCTGTCCTCTTACAAGGACAGAGGTATTAGCATGACTGACCATCATGTTGAGCTACATGTGGCTTGTGTCTGGGCTCCCAGCCACCATGTATCCTATGTTGGTGTGGGGTTAGGGCAGCAGACTTTCTTGAGTTCTGGGCCAAGTCACTTGACCTCTGTTTTGTCATCTGCAAGATGGGAATAATGAAGCTATTTCCTGGGCATAGGGGCCTCTGGCAGCAGGGGCAGGGATAGGGTGGGGGTGGGGAGAGGAGGGAAAAATGTTCCCTGAGAGTGTCTTCACTGCTGGGTGCTCAGATCATTACATCTTCACTGCAGCCCTGAGAGGTGAAGGAAACTGAGGCAGGCTCAGAGTGGGCCATCACAGAGCTGCTGGAAATCACAGGGAACCAAGTGGATGGAGGGGCTGGGATAGAGATCCCCGAGCATATGCTTTCTGTCCCTGCCTGGGAGGTGCCTGCTGGTCAGTAGAGAGACAGTCACCGCGGCCCAGCTCCCAGATGATGACAACAACAATAGCTGATATTGCTTGAGCACCTACTCTGCTTTTTAAATCCTCATAACAGCCCTGTGAGGCACAGCCATTTTAAAATGAAGAAGCTGAGGCTCAGAGAGCCGCATGTGCCTGCAGGAGGTCACCCAGGAAGCAATCAGTGGGGGATCTGGGCTGTGGACCCTCATTTGTGCCCAGAGGTGTGTGGCGCTGGGCATGAACCCCAGGTAGGGACCAGGGATGGGGCTGGGTCAGCAGGAAGGAGGCGAGAGTGGAAGTCAGAGCCTGGGTGGGTCCAGACAGAGTGACTGACAGACTGGGAGACAGTGCTGCAGAGGCCCTTGGTCCATGTTTTGTCCACCTCTTCCAGCCTCAGTTTCCAGTTCTGGGGACTGGACAGCTGCTTTGACCTGGAATGCCTCATCTTGAGGCTTGCTGAGGTTGGGGTCCGTCTCTGAGCCTGCAGCAACTGGGGGTTGAGGCCAGGCTGGTGGGACAGTATTCCAGACAGCGTTCTCACTCCTCACCTTGTTCCTTGTCCAAAGGGGAGCTGTACTTCATGTCAACGGGCGTGCCAAGTGCGACAGCTGCATATGGAGTCGTCTACAAAGTGATCGACCCCTCCAGGTGAGTCTCTGAGCAGGACGTCGACTGAGCTCCTACTATCTGCCTCCTCCATTACCTCATTCCCCTTTCTACCACTCCCTAAGGTCGCATTATTAATCCCCCATTCTTCAGATGAGAAAACTGAGGCCCAGAGAGAAGTAACTAGCCAGGCCCACACCACTCGGGAGGGGCAGATCCAGGATTCAAAACCAGGTCTGCATGTCTCATAGTGCAGCTCTACAGATAGGAGGGACCAGAGGATACCCATTGGGAAACCCTCCCCTGTGTCTTTTCTCCTATCTGGCATGACCCTCACTCATCGTTTCCTAGGCCAACCCATCCTCTGTGCTCCCTCCCAGCCCCCAGCTTGCCCCCGAGATGCCCCCTGGACACCCTGAACTCTGTGTGCCTACCCTGAACCTGCCCTTCCTCCTGTGGTCTGTCTTCCACAGGGGAGAACACTACCAGCTGTCAGCCACTGACTGTCCCCATTCCATCTCCATCTGCTCCACTTCTAGGTACCAGGGAGTGTTCTGCCTCTTCCCCATATTCCCCCGTCTTCCAGGGGCAGAAATGAGCACAAAGATATATAGATATGCCCAGGATCCAGCAAGCGCCAGAGCTGGAGCTGGGCCCAGGGGGCTGGCTCTAGAGCCCTGCCCTAACCCCATGGCTACGTGCTGCTACCCACGAGGCCTTAGGCCTCATCTCCAAGCACCTTCCCCGCATCCCCTCCAGGCCCTGTCTAATCCTCTCCCAGCTGTCATTACTCAGACTTGTAATCTCTGAGCTCCACGACTGTCTCCCACCTGGTCTGGGAGTCTCCAGGGCCAAGACTGTCTCTCTTGAGCCCTGCAAAGTCAGCCCCCACACCGGCAGTGGCACGGAGCAGAGACTCGGGAATGTTCGATGAGTGAATGCATGATCATCTTCCCAAAGCTCCTTCTTAGCCCTTAGTTTTTTGCTCCCCAGCTGGCTTCCCTGCCAGTCTGTGCTTTCATTCAGCACGCTGGAGTGGACACGACTGTGCTTTCCTCCAGCACGGAATCTGAGCTTGCACTCCAGGAATCTGTTTGGCAGATCCTGGGAGAACCCCCAACGTATTTAGTTACCTTCAGCTTTGAGACCCTAGGTTTGGAAAAGTCCTGAAACACCTATTGCACCTCCTGTGTCATGTCTCCTTAGCTTCCTCTGGTCTGTGACAACTTCTCTGACTTTCCTTGTTTACCACGCTTTTTTTTTTTTAAAGCACAAATATTTTTGTTATTGATATAACTTTTTATCAAGAAAAACATAACCATTTCTTCCTTTCATCCCTCCCTTCTCATTTTCCCGAGGTCTTTATCTGGGCAGCGCCAGGATTTACATCATTGTGTTTGGAGCACATGCAAACTTTGGCGCCTCCGTTCATTTATCCCTATTTTGTATAAACATTTCCACGTTGCAACATCGTGCTCGAAAAGATCGTTTTTGATGGCTGTGTAATTTTCTGTTGAGTCACTTTGCCATAATTGTCTTACTCATTCCTTGGAATTTTAGGTTATTTCTAATTTTTACAAAAGAAGGCTTTGCTAAGGAAATATCACATACATGGAGCACCTAATGCATGCCAGATGGTGCCTGGTTTCCATCGGAAGATACAGCTTGGGTTTTGCAGTGCCCTTTCCCTACTGGCTACTGTACCCGTGTCATAGTGAGAGCAAACCTAAAAGACACAGGGAGTTCGGCTCCGGCTCCTGTGGTTAGGAGGAGCTAGAGATGGCCTAGACTCCTCCCTTCCTCCTGGATCCTTCTCCCCTCTCTCATTTTTCTCTGTTGGAATAATGTGTTTCTTTGCACCTGACATATTGCATAGAGGCTCCATTACAGAACATTTGGAAAATGAAGAAACGGGGTGGACAGGGTGGGGCTTGGGTCATCTATTACCGCCCAGTCACAACCACGAGGGCATTTTGTATGGTCTCCTACCTTTTGCACAACAAAATTTTTTTCACATAATTTCCAGAAGGAACAAAATCCCTGCTGGGTCTGTCTGAAGCATGTGGATATTATCTGGAGATCAGAGCAAGCAAAAGACTGTGCTGTTCCTCCAGCTTCTAATTGTTTCTTCAGCCTGTGGGGAAAAAGGCCCATGTTCTTCCTTGGTTTCCCTCTGCTGCCAAGCCTGTCTGGAGGCCACTTGGTGTCACATGGCTGCATCACCCCTTGAGCTTTCCGCCTCGTGCTGACAGAACCCTGTTGAAGTTGTGGACCCACGTGGGTCAGTCCCGGAATAGGGCCAGTCCCATTCAAAGAACCACAGATCGACAGCCAAAAACTAATTAGAATGGAATTCCTTTCCTTCTTGTGCCCCTTAAAGATGTCAAAGGAGACCCAATTCACAGCCCTGGCAACCCTTCTCGGACTCTTTCTCTCCCAGGTCTCTCAAACCCCACACGCCAAGGCCCCCAGACCCTTGGCTCTGCTCCCAGACCTGAGGCTTGCCTGCCACCCCCACCCCCCACCTCCTTTTATCCTTGAGATTGACACAACCTTTCCCTGCTTCCTCCAGGCAGAGGAATCTGTCAGGTTCTTTCACCAGAAATCCAGGAACCAGAGGGGCAGAGGGAGACCCTTCTCAAAGGCCTTGGGGGGGCGAGGGCAGGGGGCAAGAATCAGCCACAGTTACAGGAGACCCTGTGTTATTCATACATCTGATGACTGGCAGGCTGGGGGAGGAGAGAGACTGACATTTGGTCACGCCCGGAGGACACAGTCCATGCTGTGAATTAGAAGCGTGCTCTTCAGGCAGAGGTGAAGCAGGCACCCAGTGGGCTTTTGTGGGGCATCTGTCCTGGGGTTGGGCTCATGGAGTCCTGAGGACATGGACCGGGCATTGATGCTGCAGGCCACGAAGTAGGTGCTCAGCAAGTGGCCGCCTGTTACTGTAGCCCCTGACCACACCTGCTCGGCCCTTCCCCTCCCTGCTTCGCTGCGGGGGAAGGGCTGATGTCAGGGACACGTGCTCAGGGTGGGCTTCCAGGGTGGGAGTCATGTCCTCCTGTGTGTCATTGGCAGACGGGCACCACCCGGCAAGTGTCAGATCCACCCTGCCCAGGTGAAGGTGAGGAGCCGCCTCGTCCACTTTGTGCCCAAAGAAAGTAAGTGCCCGCTGGTGGGGATGCTGTGGGGGAGGGAAGCTGCCACAGCCCTCCCTCTGCTGCCCCTCCAGCCACGTGCGGGTCCTCCCAGCTGGACCAAGCAAGATGCCCTTCCTCAGCCCCTGTGGCTAGTACCATGCCTGGCACACGTTAACACTTAGTTAAAGTGGGTGAAACTTTAAAGTGGGTCTTGCCTGACTGGCCACAACTCCTTAAACAAGTTCCCAGGCCATGGGGGGTGGTCCCAAGGGGCCTCAGGCCTTGGAAGGGCAAAGCAAGGGGAGTGATAGCCGGTGCCAGGAGGTGTTGTCAGAGTTCTTGGGAGAGACAGAAAAGGAGGACGTGTCTGTGTGTGAGCAGGGGGAGGGGAAGGAGTTACTGCGGGGATGGCTGGCACTTGTGCTGGGCCTTTTATAAGATGGTTCCATTTTGACAAGCTTGGTGGGGAGGGAGGGTCAGGCACGGCCATGAATGCTGCACCTGGGTCTGGGGCCAAGTGGAAAGGGCACACCCCGAGGAGGGGCTCTCCCACCGGGCCCGAGCTCGGAGGGAACACAGATCCGTGTTGCCAGATCTTCCCATTTTTAAGGGGAGCAGGAGCTCCGTGCGTCCATCTACTCACTCACCACAAATGTGCGCCACTTGCACTGGGGATACAGCCCTAAGCAAAACCGCCATGGTCTCTGCCTTCTCAGGTTGTTACTGACAATCTCCCCATTTGAAAATGTTGGCAGCTAGTTTGTAATTTTAAAAACCACTCTGTGGGCCAAAGGAACTATTTCAGCAGGCCAGCTGTGCCCGGAAGGTCACCAGTTGGCAGACTGGTTGTTCGGAGGGTTAGGGGAGGCAGGAAGAGGGGGAGGCTGGCCATCTGGGCGGGTGGGGGTGCCCAGCCCTGAGGAAGGGATTCCTGGGGAAGAGGAACACTGCGGGAAGAGACAAGCTCAGTGCTTTTGGAAGCTAGTTCTAGCCACAGTCAGTTTCCGGGCTTGGCGTTTTCCATTCACTCATTCAGCAGTTTCTGGCACTTTTGTTAGTTACTCTGTGCTGGATGCTGGGACCATAGGGAGAAGTCAGACCAGGCCCTATCCCGGCTGGGACAGACAGAGAAGTCATTTAGTGTCCCAGGCCCTGTGACAGAAGTGTGTGACTGGTGTCTTGGGGACCCACCCAGAGCAGTGCAAGACTGGGGTGGGGACCAGGAGTTCCTGGAGCCTGGAAAGAAGCGGGGTGGGGGGGAGCAGAGGGAGAGTGCAGTGTAGGCAGAGGAGCAGCTGGAGCCAAAGCAGGAGCCAGGCAGCCTGGGGTGTGGAGTCAGGGCCAAGCTGCAAGGAGGGGAGAGTCTAGCCCATGTCACAGTGCTCCCAGCCCTGGCCTTAGCCTTGTGTTGAGAGGCCTTTTCTCAGCTCCCATCTCAGTTGTTTTCAAAGTGGGACTGGCTGAGGTGTTGGGGGAGATTAAAGGGGTTTGGGCTGGTGGCCCCAGGATCATCCGCATAGTAACAGTAGCCTGGGGGTTCAGCCCTCTCCTGAGAGCTGTCACACAGAGCGGTGCCAGAGCCTGGCACTGCACCTGCATGGGGTGGGGCTGGACAGAGCACAGTGCCTGATGTAGAGTGAGGGTTATCCCCACGAGTGACCAGAGGGAACCACCTGCCTCAGCTCCCAAAACCTTCTGTGCCCAGGCTCTGCCCTGTCCCCTTCCTCCCCCGCCAGCTTGGATCAGTGTAGGCCCCAGCCACACACCCAGAGAGTTCCCATCCTGCCCACTGTGACAGTGGCAGAGCCAGCAGCCTTGGGAGCCTGAAGAATATTCACCCTAACCAAAGGGGTCCCTGTGTGGGTCACTGACTGCCTTCGACCCACAGCAATTTTTACCCATCTCTGGGCTTCAGCTTCCTCGCCCTTAACACCAAGGGTTGGAGCAGAAAGGGTCACTTGCTCTTAGATGGCACTCCTTCCCTTCCGCTGCACTCATGAGTTTACATACAGTGTGAGTCTCTCCCACCAGCCTGCGGACTCCTGGGAGGGCAGGGCTGGAAGGTGGGGAGATCCAGCAACAGACAGGCACAAAGCCGCTGCCAGCGAGAGTTTGCTGAATGACAGAAGCAGCACCTGGCACCTGGCTCCAGGAAGCACCCCGGGTGCCCCCAAGAGGCACCCCATCATCAGGGTCTGAGCAGAGGGCTGACCTAGAACATCTTTCCTTGGGGTCCCCTTTCCCTGCTGGAGGGCTGCACGGGATGGGGAGATGGGCAGGGCTGGGCTCCAGGGCCCCTCTGACCGCATGTCTTCTGCGCAGAGTTCATCCGTAGGACGGAGAGCACCCCGCGGCCCCCAGCGCGGCCCACAACGCGCGCACCCACCAAGGCG
>NW_007728089.1:303359-304400 GCF_000696425.1 Galeopterus variegatus | reverse complement strand
GTAGGCAAGCGTCCATCCTGCATCCTGCCGGCCCCGTGTGCGCCTGGTGCGTGCACCCTAGTCCAAGGGTGAAGGGAGCGGTGGGTGCGTCCTCGACGTGGCTCCTCGTCTAGGCTGTCCTGAGGACGGTGTGCGGTGTGTCCCTGCTGTGTGTGTTGGGGCCGGTGTGGTCCGTGGGCAAGAGGTGTTCTTTTCTTACCTCCATGCATTCCAAGCAGCAGCAGGAGCACAATCTGGCCAGGGAATGCTGAGGACTGAGGGCAGCCACCCTTCAAGGGTAGACATGGCCCCTGGCTGTGTTAAGAGAGGCACAGCTGGCAGACTGAGCCACCCACGCTGGCTGCCCACAGCTGGAGTGGGAGGTGCCAGACCTGCTGGAGCATGGCTTGAGGAACATGGCCCTGCAGTCAGAGGCCCTGGAGAGAACAGGAAGATATCCAGGGGGGCAAAGGGACGTTGGTTAGACCAATGTGTCCAGGGTGACCTGTGGGCCTTGACTGTCCATGCTAGGGTCAGGCTGCCTGGGAGAAAGCGAGGACCGGTTGGGGAGGGCTGGCAGGGGGGGCTAGATGACCTTTGAGGATGCGTGCTAGGGAAGCCTCCTGGGCATCTTGGACCTCATCATCATGCCTGGCCTTTGTGGGTTCTCTGGGGAGGATGCTGGGTCACCTCCAACCCTGAGGCCTCTCTTCCGCTCCCAGGACAGAAGCCACCCGCACTGGCTGGGCAGTTTCTACCTGGCCACTCCAAGCACCCGGGTCCCCAGTGAGTGGGTGGGCCCTTTCTGCTTTCAAGCTGTGTCAGAACCACTGGGGTCACCCCTGTCCCACCCCTGCTCAGTGAAATCCCAGGGCACCCTCTGATTCCTCCAGCCCCACCTAGGGACCAACCAGGCTGTGGGTCCAGTGAGACTACTGACCCTTTGTCACCCAGGGCTGTGCCAACAATGTGCCTGTTTACAAACCACTGTCCTGCCTCTTCTCTCTGACTCATGCCTGCCTGGGAGCTGGGGTGGGGAGGTGGCCTGCAGCCTCCCTCCTG
>NW_007728089.1:298179-303009 GCF_000696425.1 Galeopterus variegatus | reverse complement strand
CTCTCTGACTCATGCCTGCCTGGGAGCTGGGGTGGGGAGGTGGCCTGCAGCCTCCCTCCTGCTCCCCAGATGAATGTCTATTGCTCACTGAGGTCCCTGGCCCCAGAGGTCTCAGGACTATGGGGAAGAGTTAAGTACAACAGCCCAGCCTCTGATGGATAAGCAGGTGAGTCACCAGGCATGGCCCATGTCAAGGGGTGGGAGAGGTCTGGGTGAGGCACCCCAACCCAACCTATGTGTGGGGGCTCTCAGGTACTGAGGTGGCACGAGAGTGGCATGCCTGGTAGGGAAAATAGTGCAGGCAGAAGGCTGGTGGGCCTCCCGCTGCTCACAGAAGCTGTGTGGAGTACCAGCCTTCAGCAGGAAGCTTTCAGCTTCTCCTCTTGGATACTTCATACCTCTGTCCTAAGTGGGGCAGGTGAGGGACCCAGGCTCTTGAGGGTTGCCTGGCCCTGTTGAGCCCTGCCATTGAGTATGGCCTGTGTGCCGGGCCCGGTGTAAGAACAGCACAGCATGTGTTAAGCCATTCAACCTCAGGACAGTCCTCTTCTTTTCCCCCTTTTACAGATGGGGAAACTGAGGTACGCAGGTTAAATATCTTCATTGGGGGCACTCATCCAGGTAGGGGAGAAGCCAAAGTTGAACTCAAGCAGCCTAGCTCTAGAGCCCTTCCTGCCACCGTACCCCATCTCAAGTGCTCCTGTGCCCGCAGAAAGATATGGTGACCAGAGCGCACCAGGGCCCCTGCCTGGCGTGGGCTGCCAGCCTGGCTGGGAAGCAGCTGACAGAGACCTCCAGGGGCCCCTGCTGCCTGGCAGGTGGCTCTGCTGCCATCTGCCTGCTGCTCTTGGGCCTCCAGCTGCCCAGGGGTGGTCGAGTGGGCATCTTCCTAGCATGCAGGGAACTGCTGAAGTGTGAGGAGCTAGGAGGGCCCTTGGTAACTGTCCAGGCCAAACTCACTGTGCAGATGGGACACAAGCCCAGGGAGGCTGAGTGTCACAGGCCTGTCACCAGGTGGGGCTGAGCTGAGACTAGAGCCCTGGGAAGGTGCGGTGGTGCTTGAGGCCCTCTGACCATGGCAACACCAAGTCCCTGCTCACCCGGCCCCTGCAGCTGCTTTGCCCAGGGAGCGGGGGGTGGTGTTGGCAGAGAGCACTCTGGGCGAGGTCCCAGGTACCTCCACTCCTCTGGGCACTGAGTCCTCTGGCAGGGTCTCTCCCTCCCTCCCCAGTGCCCCACCCCATCACCCCTCAGGCCCTAAACAAGGCTTGGGCTGAGACCTGGCTCCAGAGAATTAGGTTGACCACAGATTCACTGTTCCTTAACCAGTGACGATGGGGTGGTTGTGAGCACTTACTGCATGCCGGCCCTGTCCTGAAAGTTTTACATGTTATTCGCTCATTTAATCCTCTTATTAATGAGATGAGTCAGGTGTTACAATTAACCCCCCCACCCAATCCCCCCAGTTTTACAGATGTGGAAGCTGAGGCCCAGGGAGGTTGTTACTTGGCAAATGTCACATAGCCAATATTTTTATTTGAGCCCAGGCAGTCCTGCTCTGGAGACCCAGCTGTGGGCCATCCTGCTGTGCTGCCTCAGGGCACTGAATTCCAACCCCCACCCCCACCCACACTGGGACACAAGTTCAGGGAGGGCAGAGCTGGCTCTCTGTCTAGGGCTTTCACTCCAGCATCCATGACTGCTGCCAAGGAAGTGTTCACAAGTGACTCTGTCCTCGGGGACTTCCATCCTGCCTGAGAGTCCTCCAGGGCTTCTGTGGATGGGGGCAGGTCTGGGCTAAGGCGCCCCCTCTTTCCTACCAGCCTCTGCCCACACCCCCTCTAATCTAGCCTGGGTCAGATTCCTAGAGAGAGGTTACTGCTGTCCAATGTCACACAGCTTTGTTCAGGACCCTCAGGGCCCAATGCTGCAGGGATGGCCCAGATATGGCTCAGTGTCCAGGGTGTGTACAAGACATCAGCTTGAGGTGACAGCACTCCAGGCCCCTGACTGAGCCTTGCTTGTTCCTTGTTCACCTGTGTCCTGGCAAGCCCCAGCTGGATCAGGGCCCTGGGTGGCCCTCCTTCTGCCCCAACAACAGGAAGGGCCCTTTGTCCCCAACAACCCCAACAGATGAAGCCAAGTGAGCTAGTGGGCAACCTCCAAGGCATCCCTGTGTTTACACCTTGCACATGTTCGACTGGGAGGTTCAAGAAGTCCAGAGACTGGCTTATAGTCCTTGCTGTGTGACCTTGGGGCAGTCATTTAACCTTTCTGAGCCTCACTGGTGGTTTTCAAACTTGCACAGAATCACCTGTGGGGCTGCTTAAAAGACAGCTTGCTGGGTCCTATCTCTCAGCATCTTTGACTCAGTGAAGTCTGGGTGGGACTGAGAACTTGCAGTTTTAAAATGTTCCTGGGCGGTGCTCGTACTGCTGGCGCAGGGGCCATACTTTGAGAATCATTGTCCGTACTCGTGCTATCCAATGGGACAACATGAGCCACATAGGAAATTCAACATTTTCTAGTAGCCACGTTAAAAAGAAACAGGTGAAATTAATTTTAATTAATATATTTTATATAACCCAGCATGTTCAAAATATTCTCACTTTCACAGGTAAATACATTTTAAATTGATTACCTATCAATATAAAAATATCAATGACTTTTTTACATTCCTTTTTTAAAATTAAATATGAAATCTGGTGTATATTTCACACACACACAGCACATCTCCGTTTG
The DNA here is from genome assembly GCF_000696425.1 of Galeopterus variegatus. Lineage (NCBI taxonomy): Eukaryota > Metazoa > Chordata > Mammalia > Dermoptera > Cynocephalidae > Galeopterus > Galeopterus variegatus. The sequence goes on along the minus strand of NW_007728089.1, from coordinate 300,267 downwards.
GAGTAGCCACGTTTCAAGTGCTAGCCACTAGTGGCCAAGTTGTGGACAAGTGTTTCAAGTGATAGCCACATGTGGCCGGTGGCTACCATATTGGAGAGGTTAGTCTAGACCTTCCCAGTGAAGGACCAGGTGGTCGGCCACGTGCTTCCAGGCAGCGCCCTCTGCTGGTGGTTAGCAGTGCTGCCTGCCCAGTAAAAGGACCTGCAGCCCTGGGACCTGGAGCCTTGGTGTGCAGCCTGTGTTCCCCCACCTATCGCTGGACAGCTGGGATCATCAAATGAGGTGGCGATGTGACAGCAGTGGGGTTGGCACCCAGGGGGAGGAGAGACTGTTGGTTCATCCCAGTTGGGGACAGGGGCTGGTCTGAGGACAGAAATGTGGAGGGTGACCCATGGTCATGTTGAGCCAGAGGTCACAGGTATTGCCTGATATGCCAGAGAATATTACTGTGTACTCCTCTGCTTATCCCTAGCTAGACAGGTTCACACTGACAATTGTACCCTGATGCTGTTCTGTGCCTACCTCATGTGGGGCCTCAGTCTGTAACCCAGAGCTGTTCAGGACTTGGACCTGCCCTCAAGGACCCAAACTCTGGGTACTAAAGATGGTCATGTTACTTTTTTTCCCCTAGCTTACCTGCCAGCATGCAGGAAGTCCACACCCTCCTTCTTGAAGCTGCATCTTCCCTCCAAATTCATCCCAGACCCTGAAGCTTTCACAGCCCACAAGCTGACCTCAACCCAGCAGGGACAGCCTGAGGTCCCCTGTGCACACCTGCCTCTCAGCCTCTTGCTGCCATACTGGACGGGGGGGGGGGGGGGGGGGGAGTGGTGACAAGCCAAAGACCCATAGCCCCACGGGGAAGCCAGTCCAGGTCCCCATGCCTGGCTGCTCAACCTGCCTCCTGGGGACAGCAATCCTGCCTCCCTCGGGCTGGGCACAGCTCTTAAAGCTTGGCCCTCTGTCACCCCACAGCCCCCACACTTCTAATAGTCATGTTCCTGGCAGGGACTTGTCTCTGGCTACACCTGGGAATGGGGATACACAGGTCTCCTCTGTTTTCCAATCCCCAAACATCTCTAGGATTGGCCTGAGAGTGGGGCGGGAGTGTGGACTCTTCTCAGAAACCCAGCGGCATCTAAACTCTTTGGGAGCCTCCTTTCCAGCCCAGAGGATCTTTATGGGGACTAGGAGTGGGCACACCCGGCCCTCCCAATCCACTGCTTTCACTCTGAGTGGCCCCTGGGGCTGGGAATTGGGAACTAAAAGGCCCAGAGTTGATCTTTTCTGTCATACCCTGTGGGTGGGGGTAGGGAACCTTGGTCATTATTCCAAAAACACCCTTTGGCCACCCCGGGCACATTTCTCACTTTCCCTTGAGGGGCGGCCCTTGGTACCCAGATTTTCACCCACTCCAACTCCAGCTCCTCGGACCCGGATCAACGCCTTGGATCAGGCTTCCCCTGGGTCTGGGAGGTTCCAGAGACGCCCGAGACTCCGGGAGAGCAGCCTCGGGTGAAGCCGTGCGCTCTTCACTGGCAGACACAGGCCTCCCTGTGTCCCGCCGGGGTCCTCGTCACCCGTCCGTGGGCCTCGCTGGCTGACCGCGGGCGTTCGGCGTGGACAGGCAGGCAGAGAAGGCGCCCGAGGGACGACATTTGGGGAACCTAACCTCGGGGGTCTGGGGTTCCAGGGAGAGGTTTGGGAACAGTCAGCGTAATACGGGAATTTGGAGGCTGGGATGGGGTTCCCGGGAAGGTTTTAGGGAGACGGCAAGGGGCCTAGGACCGCGCGCGGAAAGACGCTGTTATTTGGAGGCGCCAAGAGGGCGGAGTCAGCCGGCAGGACTGAGCGCCGCCGCCTGGCCAGCCCGAGCCGAGGAATCGGGGTTGCCAGGGACAACGCGTTGTGGGCGGAGCTTGAGCCTGAGGGAGGTGGGGAGGGCGGGGCCTGGGGCGGGGCTTTGAGCCGAAGCGGAGTTGTGATTGGCGGAGACAACATGCTCGGGGCAGGGCCTGGGCTGGGACCGTGCTGGGGATGGGCGGAGCCTTAGGGGGGCGGGGCGGCTCGTGGGCGGGACCCGAGAGC
>NW_007728089.1:286997-297206 GCF_000696425.1 Galeopterus variegatus | reverse complement strand
CGCTACGAGCACATCCCCGGGCCGCCGCGGCCCAGGTGAGCGGGGGGTGGGGGCGGGGGCCTGGATGGGGCGCTGGAACGGGGGGCCGGAGGACCGCGTCCAAGCTGGCGCCGAGGCCGGGGTCCAGCCTGGCTCTTTGCGCGCGGCCACTTGGAGACAGCGGCCCAGAGAGGGGCGCTAACTATTCTTAGTAACAAATTAGTCACAGCCGCAGCAGCTGCTGGGCGCCCACCGCGCTCAGCTGGGCCCCACAAACCTGATGGCAGCGACAACTCTGTCAGGTAGGCTCTATTGTTACCCCACCATTCAGACGGGGAGACTGAGGCGCGCAGAGGCGAAGTCACCTGCCCAAGGTCATGCAGTTTGGTAAGCCTAGATTTACACACAGGTCAGCCTGGCTCCAAAGTGGGCGCTATTAACTTTGGAACTTGGACAGGGTCGGCCTAGATTGGAGCACACTGTACCTTAGTGACATTCCTTTTTGTCTGTATATCCCATTTGTCTTCTCCTTAGTACTGTCATTTCATTCTTGCCCCCACCCCTCACCTACTAAATCCAGTTCTAAATTAGCCCCCTGAGTGGCCAGCAAGGCCCCTGCTAAGCTCTCAGGACCCACTCTATACTGTTCTCTTTCCTCTTGCTTGCTCACTGCACCCCCAGGCTTTCTACTTTCTGCCCCCAGCTGATTCCCTCGCCCAGGGTCCAAGTCTTCCCCTTTTTTCAAGCCTGGGCATGGTGGGCTACTTCCTCTCCTCATCTCAAACAGGCCTCCCTGACCATCCTGTGTAATGCCCACCCATAAGGAGTTTGGGGCCATCACCCCTGAAGTTACCTTCTTTCTACCTATTGACTGTCCATTCACCTGTTGACTGTCTGTCTCCCCCTTAGAATGTGAGCCCCAGGAGGGCAGGGATGCTGCGTGTTCACTTGTGTTTCTCCAGCTCTTGGCATGTTGCAGATGCTCAATAAATATTTGTTGAATGAATAAATAAACAATGGTATTAAACACACTTTTTAAAACTTGAGGATATGAACATTCTGGAAGGCACACGTCTCCAGCACAAGCCAGATGCGCTGGCATTAGAAGGCTGAATCTTTGTTTGGTGGGTTCAGGGAAGATCGCTGTGGCTGTTGACACAGGGAGGCAACTGTTCTCTCATTGGCTCTCTGCCCTCCTGGTGCCCTCTCCCACCTTGGGATCTTCCCCAGCCCCCTTTCCCTTGCTTAGCAGCTCTGCCTTCCACTCACCTGATGTTCTTCCCTGGCTTTTCAGGCTTGGCTCAAATGCTGATTCCTCAGGGAGGTTCCTCCTGCTCCCTCAAATATATTACATTCATTTTATAAATGCTTTAAGTCACTATCATTCTCCTTTACATAAGTGGCTAATTATTTGTGCAACCTCATGTTAAGTGTCTGTCTCTCCCATGAGCTCTATGTCTGTCTCATTCACTGCTGTGTCCCCAGCATCAAGCACAGCAGCACCTGCTACATGCGTCGTGGATACTCGATAAATAGTGATTCAAGGCTGAACTGTGGAAATCTACAAGTCTGTCATGTACACTATCACCCTTTCAAGTTTTCAGATCGACATCTGGGAATCGAATGAGTGCTGTGCTTGTTCTGGTAAAGTCTCGTCAATGCTTTGCCTTCTCATAAACCCAAATGCTTCAGGCATAAAGACCTGGTCCAGCCTCTGTCCTTCAGAAGGCAGAACTTAAATTATCTTTTAAAAAAATCAAGATATAACTTGCATACCATAAAATGTATCTTTTTAAAGTGTACAATTCATTGATTTTTAGCATATTCACAGAGTTGTGCAACCATAACCTCTAATTTCAGAACTTTTTGGTGACCCAAAAAAGAAACCCCATGCCCATTAGCCATCACTCCTCATCTCCTCCCCAACCTAGGCAACCGCTGATCTACTTTTTGTCTCTTACCGAATTGCCTATTCTGGACATTTCATATAAATGGAGTCATACAAATCATACAAGTAGAATGTGTCCGTGCGTCGTGGATACTCGATAAATAGTGATTCAAGGCTGAACTGTGGAAATCTACAAGTCTGTCATGTACACTGTCACCCTTTCAAGTTTTCAGATCGACATCTGGGAATCGAATGAGTGCTGTGCTTGTTCTGGNCACAAGCCAGATGCGCTGGCATTAGAAGGCTGAATCTTTGTTTGGTGGGTTCAGGGAAGATCGCTGTGGCTGTTGACACAGGGAGGCAACTGTTCTCTCATTGGCTCTCTGCCCTCCTGGTGCCCTCTCCCACCTTGGGATCTTCCCCAGCCCCCTTTCCCTTGCTTAGCAGCTCTGCCTTCCACTCACCTGATGTTCTTCCCTGGCTTTTCAGGCTTGGCTCAAATGCTGATTCCTCAGGGAGGTTCCTCCTGCTCCCTCAAATATATTACATTCATTTTATAAATGCTTTAAGTCACTATCATTCTCCTTTACATAAGTGGCTAATTATTTGTGCAACCTCATGTTAAGTGTCTGTCTCTCCCATGAGCTCTATGTCTGTCTCATTCACTGCTGTGTCCCCAGCATCAAGCACAGCAGCACCTGCTACGTGCGTCGTGGATACTCGATAAATAGTGATTCAAGGCTGAACTGTGGAAATCTACAAGTCTGTCATGTACACTATCACCCTTTCAAGTTTTCAGATCGACATCTGGGAATCGAATGAGTGCTGTGCTTGTTCTGGTAAAGTCTCGTCAATGCTTTGCCTTCTCATAAACCCAAATGCTTCAGGCATAAAGACCTGGTCCAGCCTCTGTCCTTCAGAAGGCAGAACTTAAATTATCTTTTAAAAAAATCAAGATATAACTTGCATACCATAAAATGTATCTTTTTAAAGTGTACAATTCATTGATTTTTAGCATATTCACAGAGTTGTGCAACCATAACCTCTAATTTCAGAACTTTTTGGTGACCCAAAAAAGAAACCCCATGCCCATTAGCCATCACTCCTCATCTCCTCCCCAACCTAGGCAACCGCTGATCTACTTTTTGTCTCTTACCGAATTGCCTATTCTGGACATTTCATATAAATGGAGTCATACAAATCATACAAGTAGAATGTGTCCATATTTCTTTCCTTTTCATGGCTGGCTTTTTTCACTTAGCGTGATGCTTTCAAGATTAATCCATGTAATAGCATGTGTCCATATTTATTTCCTATTTATGGCTAAATCCTCCCCAAATCTTACACCACAGAGTCTACATGTGACCTATAAGTGTGGGGTGGGGAGAAAGAGTGGGAGGAGGATGAATAGAATCACAGTTGGGCTCTTTATTCTAAGGAGGTGAAATGAATATGTGAAAAAATTTGGGGTTAAAAATTGGTTAGTGGTCAAAAATAAAACTGCACTAAATGGAAGTTTGGGAACCTCTTCTAGCACAAATCAGATGCTTTGGCATTAAAAGCCTAGATCTTTAAACCATCATTGGTAACACTGTGGTTGACATGAAATCTGTGTATTGAGTCTGCAATAGTGGCATTTGTCCCTGGTGCTCCAGGATGTGCCAGTTTGCACAAGAAGCAGCTGCTTTGCCACTCCACCCTTCATCTTGCTTATTCTGCAGGAAGCCCTCTCCTCCAGGATGCCCTCCCTGAGTGTCCTTCCTCTGTGCTCTTATTACAACATCCTACTGCAAAGACCCACTTCCTCCCTGCCCCACACCTGTAGGCTGAGAACTCGAACCGCACAGTCAGATACAACATAAACACCTGTAGCTTCTTTCTTTCTCTGTCACTGCCCTAAACTTCCTCATCATCCCCTATTCTCTTGGTAGCGTGGGGTGGACGTAAACTTGACAACGAAAGGTCTCTCTCCCCCAGTTTTTATTTATTTCAGAATAGATTTCTCAACTTTGACTTCTGGGCAGTGCTGGTTCTCTCCTCCCACTCTCACTTGCCAAGTTCTGGGGTCGGGGATGTTCAGCAAGGAGCAGGGACCCTCAGCCATGGTGAAGTCCCACGGCTGGCTCTGTTGGGTGGTGCTGCCAATGGACTTTGGGTGCCCAGCAGGGAACTCACTGCCCCATCCCTCCAAATGAGGCACAATCGCAGTCCCTCACCCTCACTCTCATCCCTAGTGGGTGGCCCACTCCTCCACCATTTCATGGGTTCCCTTCATCTCTTTGGGTGGCCTCTCAGGGGGCTCTCCAGATGACCTCGGCTCTAGTTACTCTCCAATGCTTTTCTGCCCACAGGAAACCTTAGATTCCCACCGAGCCAATGGCAGTGTTATAGGAAACTTGATGTGTTAGGGAGGTGCAGGGTAGGGGAATCTTCGGCCTCCACTCTCTCCCTGGACTGCTCTGCCATATCCAGTCTGTCACCCGGGGCATGCCAAGTGGGCTTCTGCCTGTCGGGCTGCTGAGCAGCAAGTCCCAATGTTCTGCCATCCCCGCAGCTTTACTTGCTGATTTTGGACACCTGGTCTTCCAGCTCGGTGGTCTCCTCCCAGTGCCCCCTGCAGGAAGCAGAGAGGATGGTTTTAGTTCCCTTTCTTGCCTGGCAGTGGGGAACCCACCCCACTCCATGCTCTTTGCCTTCTTGAGCTGGCACTCACCTTTCTTCCCAGGTGGTGGTGGAGGCTCTGGAGTCAGACTGTACTGACTCAGATGACTCAAAACTGAGAACATCCCCCCAAACTGTGCAGCTTTGGGGAGTGACAGTGGGGATACTAGATTATTCTGGAAACGCACTAGTTGTGTGTGATGTCCATGTCACTTCTTTCTGCAAATGGAGCAGAGTGAGTTCAAGGCCTCTCACCTGGAGTGGGCCACTGCTGCCCGGTGGTGACTCTCCAAGTCTCTCCCCAGTGCATGTACTCTCTTGCCTTCTCCATCTGCACTGTCAGCTTTTGTTCTTGCTCCCCACTTCCCCATGCAATGGAACAGCTGGAGAGAGCTTCCTTCCAGGCCCCACCACCTCAGCTGCCCACCTCCCCACCCAGGAGCCCATGTGTGCTGTCCAGCTGTTCTGGCAGTAGGAGCTTCGCCCGGCCATGCCCAGCCTGCCCCCCTGCTCAGTGACCCTGCCCCAGCACCCTCTCCCCGCTCTCCTATGTCATCAGTTTTCCTTCTCTTCTGCATCATTCCCATTTTTATATAATATGCTGTAAGAATTCACAGCTTGGAAATAACCCTTCTCTTCACCCTCTTGTTCCCCTCCAGCTGCTGTCCCTGCAGCAACCCCCCTGGCAGTCTGCCTATCTTTGGGCCTCCAGGCCTCCCCTCCCCTTCCCTCCTGAGCCACCAACCTGGGCCCTGGCCCCTATACAACCTGCTCTGGTCAAGGCCCCCAGTGGCCTCCACATTGCTGAACACAGTGGTCAGCCCTCTGTCCTCGTCTTACCTGGCCTCTAAGCAGCCTGGGCAGAGCCGATCCCTCCCTCCTGCTTGTCCTGGGTTCTTCGCTGGCTTCCCCCTCCACTCTCTTCTGCCTCTTCTCTTTCCTCCCCAGCAGATCCTGCCTGTTCAGTCTCCTGGGCTGGCTGTCCCCTCAATGATGGCTCAGTCCTTCGTCCTCTCCTCTGTCTACGTCCATCCCCAGAGGCCTCATCCAGTCACTGGGCTGGAAACACCACCTCTCTGCTAAGGACTCTCAAATGTTTGTCTCCAGCCTGGAAGCCTCCCTGAACTCCAGACTTCAGTTTCTAACGTCCTGCTCAGAAGTTCTCTTAGATGTCCAATAGGCACCACAAACCTAACTCCAAAGGGTCCAAAGCTGAGCTACTTATTTCACCTACTTGTCTCAGGTTGGTCCCTGGGAGCCGATCCTGAAACAAGAATTGAAGTGTAAGTAGTTGATGGGGAGTGATCTCAGGTTGGGGCAAGAGTGGATAGAGAGAGAAGGTAAGAAAACCAATAAAGCAAGTTACCTCTGGGGAAACTGAGGTGCAATTGCCCTAGGAACTCTGGAGGGCTGTGCAGAGCAGAGCTCCAGGGTGACCAGGAGTGGAGGGGGTTGGGGCACAGGTGGGGGCTGCTTTGGGGTGTGTTCATCTTCTGGAACTTCCAGCTGGCCCTTCCTTTGAGGGCCCTGGGAGAATAGCAGGTACTGGCAGCTGGAAGCCTATCCTCCTGCATGGATAAGGGCAGGGGACACAACGGCGTCTCCTGCCCCAACAACAGTCCTCGTCATCTTAGTAAACAGCAGCTCCATCCATCCTTCCAGCTGCCCATGCCAAAAACCCCAGTCATCCCTGACATCTCACTTGCCCCACACTGGAACTGTCAGCCTGTCCCGTTGGCTCTGCCTTCAGAGTACATTCAGGATATGACTTCTTGTCATCTCTACTGCCCTGCCCTGTCTGAGTCCTCGTCACCTCTCGCAGCCCCTCACTGGTCACTGGTGCCTCTGCTTCCATCCTGCCCTGCTGTCCACCTCCACCCTGGTTACTCTCAGCACAGCTGCAAAAACGACCCATTTAAACCCAAATCAGATCCCATCTCTGCTCTGCTCGAAACCCTCTAGCAGCCCCCACCTCACTGAGGTCAAAGGAAAAGTGTGAACAACAGCCTAAAAGGCCCTACGTGATCCACCCCCCAACATTGGTGACCCCATCTTGTGACACTTTCCTCTCAAGCACTCTGCTCCAGCCACACTGACCTTCCCAATGTCAGAGCACACTCCTACCTCAGGACCTTTGCACCTGCTCTTCCTGTCACCTGGAATGCTCTTCCTCCAGGAACCTGCACAGCCAAACCCCTCACCTCTTGCAGGTCTTAGCTCACAGGTCACCTTCTTAGAGGGATGTTCCCTGCCCTGCCTGTATGAAAGGGCCCCCCACGCTCATGCCTGGCACTCTCACCCCCCACACTCTGTTTTATTTTTCTCCTACCACTCTCTGACATTGTATTTGTTTGTTTGTTTGTTTACTGTATGTCTCTCTGGGAGAATGTGAGTCCCACAACACAGAAACCTCCAATTGCAGTTTTATTTATTTATTTATTTATTTATTTATTTTTAAAAGATGACCGGTAAGGGGATCTTAACCCTTGGCTTGGTGTTGTCAGCACCACGCTCAGCCAGTGAGCGAACCGGCCATCCCTATATGGGATCCGAACCCGAGGCCTTGGTGTTATCAGCACCGCACTCTCCCGAGTGAGCCACAGGCCGGCCCTCCAATTGCAGTTTTATTGTCACTCATTTGAGGTGCTACAGTGAACTTGCTTGGATTTAAGTCATACAGGAGACAGGAAGTAATAGGCACCTGGGAATATTCTTCAAGGTGACACCAAACAGGCTTGTATACAATCTGGCGATCGATCACACTGCAGATTACATGACTAACCAGCCCCTGATGAGAAGGGCTTCGGGACACCCTGGTACCAGCTATGCAATTGTGAGCAAGTGACTTCACTCTCCAGTCTTGGCTGTCCTGCCTATAATATGGTTAATAATAGATTCATCAGGCAATATGGGGAGCTTAGATGGAGTGAAGCCTAGCATGGTGCCCGGCATACAGTAAGTATTCAGGGAATGTCTGTAGGTGTTTCCACTCAATGTATCAAGCCCTCTCCTTGTGCCAGCCCCTGACCTCTATGCCAGAGAGATAGGAATAAAACTCTCCTCTCCAAGGAGGCCTTTGGAGTTGGTCAGACCTGTGTTTGTGTCCTGTCTGTGTTCTTACTGCCTGGTGACTCTGAGCCAGTGCCATAACCTCCCTGTCCCTCAGTCCTCCCGTCTGTGAAGTGGGCTTAGTAATGCTGACCTCATAGGGGTCTGTGGAGAAGGGGACATTCTTTAATGGTGACTGCTGTAATCCTAATGTCTCTCATTTCTTCTAGTTTCCTTCTAGGACACCTCCCCTGTTTCTGGAAAAAGGACGAGGTTTGTGGCCGCATGCTCCAAGACGTGTTTTTGGATTGGTGGGTTCTAACTTCTCACTTGTTCTTACTCCAGGTCCCCATGGGGAAGATGCCAGCCCCCCACCCCAATCCAGCACACGAACTCCCAGTCCCACTCCACCCTGGCCCAGCTCACTCTCAGCCCAGTAGTTCCTCCCGAGTTGAGAGGCAGATGAGGCTGGTCTGGAAGCCAAGCTCTGCCATTTGCAGCTGCAGGACCTTAGACCAGCCATCAGAAGCTCTCTGTGCCTCAGTTTCCTCATCTGTACACTGGGTGGGGGATGTGACTAGGTAACAGTTGTGGTCTGGGGTAGTACTTTACACTTTTCGAAGCACTTTCAAAGATACGATATCATTTGATTCACGGGATAACCTTATGGGGCAATCAAAGGAGGGCTGTTGAGACCCTGTGTCATGGGTGTGGCAACTGAGGCCCAGTGGGGGACATGACTCAGCACTGAGTCAGCATCAGGACAGGGCCTCGGCACAAGGGTCTTTCCTGTGTTGAGCACCTTTTGGGAGGGGGCATTTCTGTTTCTCCCTCTGGACTGGGGCTGATGACGTTCACATCTCGGGTAGCTGACAGCCTCCTTTGGGTCACTTCGGTTTCCAGGGCTAAGAAGTATGGACCTGTTGTGCGGGTCAACGTCTTTCACAAAACCTCAGTTATCGTCACGAGCCCCGAGTCAGTCAAGGTAGGAAGCAGAGTGGTTTCTGGGGGTAACCCCTTCCTTCCCCTGCATTGGGGGAGTGACACTCGACCCCAAGGGACTGTGGAGGAATGTTCCAGAGCCAGTATGCATTTGGGCTGGCTTCCCAAGGACCCAAATTGGAATGGCATCTTTCTCTCTACCCACCCACCATTTGGGGGCTCCTCCCAGCATTGCTGTTTGGTGTGGGGAGCGAGTGGGCAGTTTGCTTTCCCCACTGGGGCACCCACATTTAGTTTGCCTCTCATAGCCTCAGTTCCTTCATCTGCAAGTTGGAAATTGCAACCCTATCTCCTAGGGCTATGATGAGAATTAAATATCAATTAGCTTATTTAACAACTTATCAAAAGATATTTAAACAGTGCTGACTCTGGATCATGTACTTTTCTGTGCACATCACAATTATTAACCCATTTCATCCTCATAGGGGTAGAGATGCTTATTAGTCCCGGTTAAGAGATGATGAAACTGAGGCAGGTGGCATTAATCTGTAATGTCTGTCACGTAGGTACTAAGAATGGGCATCAGACCATCTACTTTGGAGTTGGCAGAAGTGGGCTCAAATCTGGGCTCTGTGACCAACTGGCTAGGGGACCATGGACAAGTTACTTCATCTTTCTCAGCCTCCGTTTCCTCATCTGTTAAACAGGGATGATGGCTCTCATACAGGGAGGTTGTAAGAATGGAACTGAAATGACATATGGGAGCCATCTGGCCCAGGTCTAGCACATAGCAATCTCTCGGTAAACGATGGCACTGTCATCCTCAGCAGATGTGTGGGCGTGCTTCTCTGCGTGGAGCATGGCTGTGTGACGCTGACAGCGATAAAATACAACCGAGGGCCCAGATCAGGAGACGGGTTGAGTAACTTTATGTCTGTAACAGAATGTTAAAAATTATTATTTTTTTAAAGTTTAATTTCAGACACAGACACAGTTGAAGACTTTGTAAAGCACGCTACCAAAAACTATGCACAAAGACTTTTATGATGTTTCATGAGAATAGAAGTTGAAAGGTACAATGGTACTTCAAAAAGTTCATGGAAAAACAATTGAAAGATAATACGAATGTTTCCATGAACTTTTTGAAGTACCTACACATTAATAGCGTGAATTATATTGATTGATAGATATTCAAGTGTTAAACCAACCTTGCATTCCTGGTCATGATGTATGATCTTTTTTACATATGCTGGATTAAATTTGCTAATATTTTGTTAAGGGTTTTCACTTCTACATATATTCTTGTAATGCCGTTGTCTGGGTTTGGTATCATGTTAATACTGGCCTCATAAGATATGTTGGGAAGTGTTAACTCCTTCTCTATTTTCTATAAGAGTTTGTATAAGAATGGCGTTATTCCTTCCTTTAATGTTTGGTAGAATTCACCAGTGAAGCCATGTGGGCCTGGAGTTTTCTTGGAGGGAAGTTTTGTTTTTGTTTTCTTTTTTTTTTTGTCTTTTTCCGTGTCCGGCAACGGATCGCAACCCTCAGTGTTGCCCCCGTACCGGACCGGGGACCGGCAACGGGACCGCAACCCTCAGTGTTGCTCCCGCGCCTCACTCAGCCAGTGAGCGGGAACCGGTCTGTATGTGGGATCCGAACCCTCGGGCGGGAGCGCCGCCGCGCTTCCC
>NW_007728089.1:260808-285997 GCF_000696425.1 Galeopterus variegatus | reverse complement strand
GCAACCCTCGGTGTTGCTCCCGCGCCTCACTCAGCCAGTGAGCGGGAACCGGTCTGTATGTGGGATCCGAACCCTCGGGCGGGAGCGCCGCCGCGCTTCCCAAGCGGCGCACTTATCCAGTGCGCCACCAGGCTGGCCCTTTGTTTTTGTTTTCTAAATCACACATTTAATTTCTTTGTTTTAAAATGTGTTTTTTAAATTAAAAAATTTTGAATTGTGATAAAATATATGTAACATGAAATGTACCATTTTAACTATTTTTAGGTGTATGGTTTAGCAGCATCAAATTAAGTGCATTCACACAGTTGTGCAACCATCACCACCACTTATCTCCAGAGTTCCCAAAACTGAAACTCTGTCCCCATTAAGCACTAACTCCCTGTTCTCCCCTCCCTCTGCCCCTGGCACCCACTTTTCTACTTTCTGTCTCTATGAATCTGACTACTCTAGGGACCTCAGATAAGCTGAATAATACAATTATTTGTCCTTTGGGGACTAGCATATTTCACTCAGCATAATGTCTTCAAGGTTCATCCATGTTTTAGCATGTGTTAGAATTTCCTTCTCAATTTATTTAATTGGGCTATGGCTATTCAGACTTTCTCTTTTTCTTGAGTTTGGTAATTTGTGTCTTCAAAGGGATTTGTCCATTTTACCTAAATTGTTTAAATTATTGGCATAAAGTTGTTTATAGTATTTACTTATTATCTTTTTAATGTCTACAGGATCTGTGTTGACATTCCCTTCTTCATTCTGGAGAATAATAATTTGGGTTTTCTTTTATTTTCTTGGTCAGTCTAGCAAGAGTTTTATCAATTTTATTCATCTTTTCAAAAAAACCAACTTTTGGTTTTATTGATTTTCTTCATTTTTCATCTGTTTTCTATTTTATTGATTTCCGCCCTTTATTATTTCCTTCCTCTCCTCACTTTGGGTTTAATTTGTTTTTGCTGTAATTATTTAGAACAGGAGTTTAGATCATTGATTTTGTTCTTTTATAATATAAGCACTTAAAGCCATGCATTTACCTCTCTGCACTGCTTCAGCACAAATTTACCACCAATTTTGATATTATCTTAAAGTTCTGTTATTAGGTGTACACATTTAGGATTGTTATGCCTTTATGATGAACTGACTGTTTTATCCTTAGAAATGTCCCTTTTATTCTTGGTAACATTCTTTTATCTGAATTATATTTTGTCTGCTTTCAAATAGCCCCTCCTGCTTTCTTATGCTTAGTGTTTCATGGAATATTTTTTTCTATTATTTTACCTTTAATCTTTCTGGGTTTTCATATTTCAAGTGGATTTCTTGTAGGTAATATATAGTTGGGTCTTGCTGTTTTATACAGTCTGACAATCTCTGCTTTTACCTAGAGTGCTTAGATCATTTACATTTAATGTAATTATTGATGTGATGGGGTTAAGTCAACAATATCGCTATTTGCCCTACCTGATGTTTGTTCCCTTTTTCTCCTTTCTTGACTTCTTTTGGATTAAGTATGTTTCAGTATTCTATTTTATCTTCATTATTGGCTTATTAGTTCCCTTTCTCTCTCTCTTAATGGTTGTCCTAGGTTTATAACATCATCTTTAACTTGTATCAATCCAGTTGCAAATAATATTATACCACTTCATCTCCGCCTGCTTTTAAGATATTCTCTTTATTACTAGTTTTAGCAATTTAATTATGATCTGCCTTTGTGTACTTTTCTTTATGTTAATTCTACTTGGGATTCTTTGAACTTCTTGGATTTATGGGCTCCTTGAACATATTTGTAATATTTGCAATAAGCATAATAGGTGTAAAGGTGTCTTAGAATTCTTGTCTGCTTACTCAATCACCTCTGTTATTTCTGGGTCTAGTTATAGGTCAGATTTTCCTGCTTTTTGGCATATCTAGTAGTTTTTGTTGGATGCTGGACATTGTGAATTTTATATTTTTGAGCACTAGATTTTGTTAGATTCCTTTAAAGAGTGTTGGACTTTGTTCTGACAGATGGTAAAGTCACTTACAGATCAGTTTGATCCTTTCCAGGCTTGCTTTAAGGCTCTTATGGGAGTGCATCTGGAGTAGACTTTTACTCCAGAGCTAGTTTAGCCCCACTACTAAAGAGTGATCCTTCTGGGGCCTCTACTGAAGGTCCTGAGTCTGAGATTTGTCTACTCTGGCTGGTAGGAACATTAATAATTCTCAGCTCTGTGTAAACTCTCAGAATTTTTCAGCCTGTAGTTATCCAGTAATTCTCCTTTCCCCAAAAGTTGTTTTTGCTCAGTCTTGTGGCATTTAACCCTACATGTATGAAGATTGGTGTTCATCCAAAGATTCAAGGGACCCAGAGAAGATTTCTGCATAGAAGCTCTTTCTATGCATAGCTCTTCTCTGGTACTCTGTTCAATAATTCTAGCTTCTGTTGGCCTGTCTAGACTATGATCTCTTGGCAAGGCTGCTGGACTGTATTTGGGTCTCTTCTTTAGTGCCATTGTCCTGGAATTGACTCTGGGTAGAAAGCTAGGGTAACCCTAGGCCATAGGGCTCACATCTTTTTTTCCTTCTTCTCTTGAGGTTCACAGTTCTGCACGGCTTGTTGTCCAGTGTCTAAGAACAGATGTTTCATAATTTCTCACAGTTTTCTGGTTGTATATGGCAGGAGGGCAAATCCCCAGCCATTACTCCTTCATGGGTAGAAGTGTGCTGTCTGTATAGGCCACCAGAGGAAGCAGTGAGGTGCTGGGGTTCCCTGTGCATCCCTTACATTCCAAAGCCCAGTACACTGGGCCAACACATGATCCCTAGCCCCTGGCACAGCAGGCCATGGGGGACACCTTGTCAGAGCCTATGCTGAGGCTGCTCTGCCTCAGTAGTGGGGGCTCTTTACTTCAATTTAGGAAGGGCTGACTTAGACCTCAGACTATTCAGGGATGTTTGAGAGGGGTCTGGGAGGTGGGCATTTACTGTCATGGTCCTCCTCTTGGTGGGAGCTGGGTAGTGACAGAACTTGGTTTTCTAATGACATTGTTTGGGGAGAGATTGAGATTCCTGGGATGTGGCTCATGATGCAAAGGCAGCTACTTCTGGGGTTTCCTTTTGGTTGAAAAATTAATGTTAGACCTCCACCCTCTCAGGTTCTAAATTCAGAGAAGTGAGCACCCCCCGGGTCTGTTTATAGTGGAGAAATCCCCTTCCTGCTTCCCAATTCCCATAGGATAAAACTCATGCCCCAGAAGGCAGGTTCTGGGATCTGGGCCCCGTGGCCTCTGCAGCCTGCCCTGCTGCCCCTCCCCATTACACACAACTCTGCCTGAGTGAACCAAGGGGACCTGGGCTCCCTTGGCCTAGACCACAGCTTCTCTCCCTCTCCCCAACAGCAAATTGCCTGGATGCAAATCCTACATCCGCCACTTACCATGTCTGTGACCCTGGGCCAGTTTTAAACCTCAGTGTCTTCACCCATAAGATGAGCGTATAAGAATAGCCCCCGCATCTTTGGGCTGACTAGGCATTGAATGAGCCACAGGATGCTGATGTGCACCTGGCATTTATTGAGCACCTGCTACGTACCCTGCACCGTTCTCAGTACTTTTCATTTGGACTGATTTACTCTTCACAGCAAACCTCCCAGGCAGGCATTCTTCTTCGTCCCATCTTGTAAGATGAGGAAATTGAGGGGCATAGGACGTGAGTAACTCATCCGGGGTCATAGATTTAGCCAGCGGAGGAGTGGGGATACTGAGCCTGGATCCAAGTTCAAACCAGGTGACTCCACATCCCAGGCTGTTAACCACTGGGCCATGCTGCCTCAAGAGCTGCTGACTAATACTGCTATTGCTACCGGCCAGCTCTTGATGAGAAAAGTTGACCCTTCCTCCAGGAAGTCTTCCTTGACCTGTGAGCCTGGGTTGGTGCTAACACTGAATCTGTGTCCGGCATCTCTCCTGTGTCCCAGAAGCCCTTCCCCCAGCTTCTCCCCTTCCCACTCTGGTTTCAGAGCAGCACGTGCCTTTTCCTGCTTTGCTGCTTTGGAAGGAAGGTGGTGTGGCTTGGGGTCCTGAGTGTGGGCACTGGAATGAGCAACCCCCCTCCCTCCAGCTGTGTGTCCAGAGGAAAATCACTTCACCCCTCTGTGCCCCACCTCCCGCATACCCACACGGTTGCTATTGCTTGAAGACACTTCCTTGTCAATGGCTGAGGACCCCGTGAGCTCATGCATGGAAAGTGCTCACACCACAGCTGACACTCCGCTGGTGGTGATTATTTGGGGCATGTTTCACAAGAGTCCTTTGTAGCCTGTCATGGGTACACAAACTCATGTTGGTTTTTTGGGGATGTTTAGAAGTTCCTGATGTCAACCAAGTACAACAAGGACTCCAAGATGTACCGTGCGCTCCAGACTGTGTTCGGTGAGAGGTAAGGGGCCACGCTGGGAGGGCTGAGTGAGAGCCTCTGCTGTGAGCGGAGGGGCCTGGGGACCCAGAGTGTTGGGTGTGTCATTAAATTCCGAGGACCTGGCTGCCAGCACATGACAGGCACCCCATAAACGGTGGCCCTGCTCTTGTCTTTAGCACTTTCCTCCTCCGCTTCTCCCTCTGGATGGCAGGTCGGAGTACAGGGGTCACTGAGTTTGGGGCACATGATCACCTTATTTCTTTGTTAGTTATTTGGTTTTTATTAAGGGAAAATTGGCATAACGCAACCTTTGCCATTTTAACCACTTTAGTGTGGACAATCTCGTGGTCTGAGTACATTCCCAATGTGGTGCAACTGTCCCAACTATCTAGTTCCAGAACATTTTCGTCGTCCCCAAAGTGACCTGTGCCCATGAAGCAGTCACTCCCGCTGCTTCACCCTCTTTCTCACATTAAGTATTTGTCTCCTGCAGACTATTTGGCCAAGGCTTGGTTTCTGAATGCAACTACGAGCGTTGGCACAAACAGCGGAGGATCATGGACCTGGCCTTCAGCCGAAGGTGAGTGTGGCCAGAGATGGTCACTGCAGCTCTCGCCTGGTCAGAGGCGGCGCTGGGCTGCAGCAATGCAGGGGGCCTCGCCCAGCTGGAGGGAGAGAGGAAAGAGGGAACATTAGTAGTCAAAAGAGAGAGCGAGACAGGCCAGTCTGGGGGGTGAGCACGGCCCCACGTGGTTTGGGAGAATCAAGGCCTGAGTGCTCATGATGGCCAGAGGTGTGGCGGTCCCCATTCTCCAGGAAGTGCCCCTTCTCAGATCTCATCACTCCTTGTCTGGGCTTCTTATTTTATGCATTTCAGTTTTTTGGGGGTTTTTTGGTGATATTTTATGTTTTGAATACTTCTTTGATTGAAATTTAATTCACATGCTGCCTGAGTGCTCATGATGGCCAGAGGTGTGGCGGTCCCCATTCTCCAGGAAGTGCCCCTTCTTAGATCTCATCACTCCTTGTCTGGGCTTCTTATTTTATGCATTTCAGTTTTTTGGGGTTTTTTTGGTGATATTTTATGTTTTGAATACTTCTTTGATTGAAATTTAATTCACATGCTACACAATTCACCCATTTAAAGTGTACAATTCAATGGTTTTTAGTATATTCATAGAACTGTACAATCATCAGCACATTCTGTTTTACAACATTTTAACCCCCCCAGAACCAATCACTCCCCATTTCTTCCCAGTGCCGCCAGCCCCTGGCAACCACTAATTTACTTTCTGTCTCTATGGATTTTCACATTCCAGACAGTTCATTATAAATGAAATCATATAATACGTGGTCTTTTGTGCCTGGCTTCTTTCACTTTTCATGTTTTCAGGATTCCTCCAGACTATAGCCCGTGTCAGTACTCCATTGCCTTTATAAGGCTGAGTAATATTCCATTGTGTGACTAGACCACACTTTGTTTATTCTCCAGTTATTGGACATTTGGATTGTTTCCACTTTTCAGCTATTATGAATAGTGTGGCTTTGAACATTTTTATACAAGTTTTTACGTAAACATATAGTTTCACTTTTCCTGGGTATATACCTAGTATAATCACTGAGTCAGTTAACTCTATGTTTAACATTTTCAAGAACATAATCTTTTACTTTGATAAAACGTCAAATTTATAGAAAGATCATCATAATAGTTTAAGGGACTCGTATTATTTTTTACCCAGATTCACTTATTGTTTATTATTTAAATCACAATTTGCTTTATCATTTCTTTTCTCTCACTGTGTATATATAAATACATTTGTCATTTTCTCTCTGTGTGTATATACATGTATTTGTATATTTTGGACACAGTGCATATTTTTAAAAACCATTTGAGAGTAAGTTAGAAACATTGTTCTCCATATCTTTAAACATTTCCATGTTTATTTCCTAAGAACAACGACTACATAACTACAGTTTAGCTGTTAAAATGAGGAAAATTGGTATTAATCCAATAATGTTATCTAATCCACAATCCATATTCAAATTTTATCATTTGTGCCATTATTGGTATTTTTTTCCTAGCCTAAGATCCATTCCAGGTTCATGTGTTGTGTTTAATTGCTGTCTCTTTAGCCTTCTTCTTTCTGGAGCCTTTGTCAGCCTTTCCTTGACTTTCTTGACCTTAACGCATTTGAAGATCACAGGCCAGTTGTGTAGATGGCCCTTCGGTGTGAGCTTGTCAGCTGTTTCCACATGATGAGACCCAGGCTATGCCTTTTGGACAGGAGTGCCACACAGTGACATTGCGTCCTCCTCAGCGGCATCATATCTGGAGGCATGTGCCATCAATTTGTCCCATTGCTGGCCATGTTAACATTGCTTACCTGGTTCAGGTGGTGTCCTCCAGATTCCTCCACTGTGAAGTTGCTCTTGAATAGACAGTCTTTGGGGGACTGTAGGAAAAGCCTCGCCTGAAGGCTCACTGACCCCAGCCTCCTCACGGGCCTCCCTGCCTCCTGTCTCCCTCCCACAGTGCATCCAACTCACCGCTCTGAAGAGATCTTGCTAAAACTCAGATCTGACCATGCCACTCCCCCTCTCTGAAGCCTTCAATGGCTCCCTGAAAGGTGAAGATCAGACCCACCCCCAGTCTGGCCCCTGAAACCTTTCCATGCTTTGCATCCTCTCCCCCACTTTTCTGGAACACTGTGCTCTTTCTGACACCTTTGCCTTTGCTTCGGCCATTCCCACTGCCTCAGCATGGTCCTCCTGGGGGATTCCTGTCCTTCCTTTGATACCCAACTAAGATGTCACCCTCTGAGGCTGAGTTCATGCCTCTGTCATGGCTCCTCTCATGCCCAGTGCAGTGCTTACATTCACATTTGACCTCTCCTTTCCCTCTAGACCACAGGTCCCTGAAGGCAGAAGATGCACCCTGTCCCTGACTCCTGTGCCCAGCACCAGGCACCCCACAGGCCCTCCTTGAATGCCCATAGAGTGAATGAATGCATGAGCAGGTCAATGAATTGGAAAATCTTGGTCTTACTGGAAAGTTGCCCGAGTTGAGAATAGGAAGGAATAGACTGGATAGAGGCATTTACTTAATAAATACTTATTGTGCTGAGAGTCAGGGTTACAAAGGCCAGCCAAGCTGATGTGGTTCCTGCCCTCAGGGTTCAAGGTTATTGGAGACATAGATTCTACCAGATGATGGCCTGCATGGTTGTGACATAAATCCTGGTGACATTGTTTGGGGGAACCTTCTCCAACACACAGGACCTTGCATCTGAACAGCACTTTACAGCTTATTAAGTACTTTCACAGACATTTCTATTTTTTTAATTTTAAATTTTGCTAAGATACACGTAGTATAAAATTTACTATTTAAATGGTAAATTAAATTTTTAGATATGCAGTTCAGTGGTATTAAGTTCACTCACATTATTGTGCAACCATCACCAGACATTTTGATTTTTTAAATCTCACAATAAGGGGTCATCTTAGAGATGACTATTTTATTGTAAATGCCAAATTTATAAAGTTATATGAAAGAAGCATTGGAAGATGCCTGTAAGTGTTTATGGAAGTATTGTTGAGCCTTGGTGAATCCTAATTCACTAATGAAGAAAAAATAGGGACCACTGGTTAATTTCATCTCTAGCCATCATCTACACAGAATATTATTACACACTTTTAATAAAATTTTTAGTTTCTACTTTTCTGGATTTCACTTTTGCTGGAAGACCTTGGTCCCAAGGGTTAATTTTCTTTCCTAATTAAAAAAGTACTCTCTTTGTTTCTCTTTTTAAAAACTTGTTATTTGGAAATAATTTCAAATTCCCAGGTAAGTTTTAAGAATAAGAGTAGGGTAAAGAATACTCATGTACCCTTTATCAAATTAATATTAAAAGATCTTTATCAAAAATTCCTTTTAATTATAAAAGCAGCACTTTCTGTTAGTAAGAATTCAGAAAAATGTAATGTGCAAAGTGGCGTCTCCCCCCCATCCTTTTCTCTTGTGGTTGCCGTTTTCATTCGTTTGGAGCACATCCTTCCATTCCTCTTTGTAAGCTCTGTGCTGGGAGATGAGCAGTCTTGGGGCAGGGAGTGCTGTGAGCTGAGAGCTTGGGGCTGCAGATGGTGACTGAGGACTCATTTCCATGTAGAGCTGGGCACCATGATTGCTCAAGGATGGGGGTAAAATGGGAAGACAAAAGGCTGCAGGTGGTGGCAGGGGCAGGGCAGGTGAGGAGAGTGGTCAGTGAGCAGAGGGGTAGGAAAGGAACCAGGGTGGCTCTGTAATGAACTCTAGGAGGCCAGAGTTTCTACACTGCCATGTCCCTTTTGAAGTCAGAGGGCAGACAGATGACCCATGGAACCACTAAGACAAAGGAAAAGGGACAGCGTTCATACAGAGGGGAGGGGAATTTTGGAACCCCAGGGCTTAGTTCAGTTACCACAGTGCCAATGTGCAATCTGGGCCTCAAGGGGAGGCCAGAAAGGTTGGGAGGGACCACCCACCTTCACTCTGCACATAGTCCTCCCCACAGGGGGCAGCGCGTAGGGCGGTCTGCAGGACTGAGCTGGTCCTGGTGCCGTTGATGCCTGTGATGTTTCCCCAGCTCCTTGGTTAGCTTGATGGAAACGTTCAACGAGAAGGCCGAGCAGCTGGTGGAGATCCTAGAAGCCAAGGCGGATGGGCAGACCCCGGTGTCCATGCAGGACATGCTGACCTGCACTACCATGGACATCCTGGCCAAGGTGATGGCAGCGGCTGGGCGCAGGGACCGAGGGTCACGTGGAGCAGAGGGTTTTCTTCTCTCTCTCTCCTCTTTTCTTCTCTCCTCCCCACCCTCCTGCCTCTGTACATATCAGTGTCCCCTTCTCTGTGCTTCATGTATTTCTCATATATTTTGTCTCAAATACTCAAAGGAACCTAGTGTGAGGTTGGGACTAACTTCTCTAGAAATAGACAGAGAGGTGTGGGGCCTGGCCTGTAGCTGGTCGATGGCAGAAGCGGGATTCGATCTCAGGTCTGCCCAAAGTCTACCTCCCCTTCTTCATCCCTCCTAGGCTACTACTTGGCTCTTCGCCCCAGCAGACTTAGCAGTGGCCCAGATAACCCCAAACCCCACATAAAGACAGGTCAGACGATGTAGTGTGGGGACAGTGAGTGGAGTCATTAGTGTCACTGTTGTTGCTCCAGCAATACACTGTGAATCTAGATGTAGAATGGACACCTAAGGAAGGTTGCATTTCAGGGGAAATGCATCAGGGTTTGTTGAGTAGCTGCTATGTAATCCTCACAACATCCCATGAGGTTGGAATCATCATGGGTTGTAAGAACTTGATGACATGATGCACGGACCCTTAGCCCAGGGCCCGGGTCTCCAGCTGTACAGTGCCAGGTTCTGCCCTGGATCTGTGTCCTCCCATCCCCCAGGTATGACCTTGTCCTTCTCTCCACCCCAGGCAGCTTTCGGGATGGAGACCAGCATGCTGCTGGGTGCCCAGAAGCCTCTGTCCCAGGCAGTGAAACTGATGTTGGAGGGCATCACTGCATCCCGCAACACGCTGGCGAAGGTACTGCCCCAGCACCCCCTCTGGTAACCAGCCACCCCAGCTGTGTTGTCCTCATTTGCTGAAGCACCTCCTTCAGTGAGTTTTCAGAATAGGTTTTGAGTGTGACTAAAGTGACTTCTGAGTCAGGATTTGCATGCATCGCCTAGAATAGATGCTCAAAATCAAAGTGGCTTACTGTAAATTAGGAGTTCATCCTTCTCTCATGTAAAATGATCCCCAAAGCAGGCAATCTAGGATGGCTATGGTGGCTCCACAGTGTCAGATATTCCTGGGTCCTTCTGTTCCACTGTCCTCAGCACATCACCTCATTGTCATGGGATGGCTGCTGCAGCTCCAGCTATTACCTCCTCATTCCAGGTGGGGAAAGGTGATACTTGGGTTGGCCCCAGGCCCCCTCCTGCTCCCTGAGAGTTCAGCCTCTGAACTTGCAGTCCCCAACACCACCCCATCTTTTTGGCAGTTGATTTCCGCTCACTCCCCTGGCTGTGATCCCTCCTTCACTGCAGTGCTAACTGCCTCCATCCTTCAGGGGTCCCTTCTTATTTTCAAGGTCTACCTACGAGTTCAGCCTCTGAACTTGCAGTCCCCAACACCACCCCATCTTTTTGGCAGTTGATTTCCGTTCACTCCCCTGGCTGTGATCCCTCCTTCACTGCAGTGCTAACTGCCTCCATCCTTCAGGGGTCCCTTCTTATTTTCAAGGTCTACCTATGTGGATGTTTTAAGACATCTTTCCCATCATTTCTGTGGATTTGGTGCAGGAAGGGGAAGCTGATGCTTGGGCTTAGTCCTCCGTCTTGATCTAGTCTCCCTGACTGCTTTACTTTTTTCTAGAATTTTCTCACAGACTTCTGACCTCCTAGCTTGCCAGTGCTGCTACGGATTTCCGAAGTCATTGGTGGGGTGGATGGGGACATGTGTTCCATCAACCGTTCTGAGCTGGAACTCTTGTCCAGTTTATGCCAGGGAAGAGAAAGCGGCTTCACGAGATCCGGGAGAGCATTCGCTTTCTGCGCCAGATTGGCAAGGACTGGGTCCAGCGCCGCCGGGAGGCCCTGAGGAACGGGGAGGACGTGCCCGCCGACATCCTCACGCAGATTCTCAAAGGTGCGAGGCTCCCCTGAGGGCCTGGGGGGCTAGGGCGGGCGGGGGAGCTCCTGTCAGCTCATGGTGCACCCTTGGCCCCATTTGTCCCTGTCTGGCCTAAGAGGAGAAAGACAATTGGTTCTTTTGTGAGCTGTGGGGAAGGGGAGCAAGGAATGTGCTGAAGGCCTGAGACTCTCCTTGTTTTGCAGCTGAAGAGGAGGCCCAGGATGACGAGATTCTGCTGGACAACTTTGTCACTTTCTTTATCGCTGGTTGGTAGCTCTGGAGGTGACCAAGGGCTCAGAGCTTTGTGGGACTGATGAAAAGCATGCATCACTTAAACCCCGACTCTGGGGGATTTCTCGGGCTGTCTGAGCAGAGTTCTGCTGCGGGATTGGGGGGCCAGGAGGAGGGGAGCAGGAGCCCTCTCTCTTTGCTGGCCTGGTAATGGAGCCGGCAGATGTGGGGCTTTGTGAAGCTGGCTTTGCTATCTCAGGAGAGCCTGGCATTGTGAATTCAAGGCTACCCCTCACCCAGAATCTGCAGGGAAGCCTTCATTACACTGGTGCAAGAAGATGTGCTCAGCAACTTCATTCATGTGCTCGTCAGGTATTTCCTGAGCATCACTCTGCACCTAGTCACCTCCTCTTCACCCTTCAGCAAGCCTCAGGTGCCACTTCCTCAGGGAAGCCCTCAGCAATCATCCAAACGCATCAGGCCCTCAGTTACAAGCTGGCTGTGGTGCCCAGAGCTCCTCTCTGCCTGCACCTCTGACACCGTTAAATTGTACATGAACTTGTGGTAATTCGATGAGGTCTGTCTCTCCCACCAGCTTGCATGCTGGATGAGCGAGGGGTTATATTGTTTTGCTCACCAGTGTATTCTCAGGGCTCAGTGCAGTAGGTACCCATAAAGATTATATAAAATGAATGAACAAATGAATGAGTGCCAGGTATTGGGCAGGCAGAGGTGAGGAAGATGACGGACAGCTCCTAGTCTAATGGTGGAGGTGGATAGACAGACAAGTATTGATTGAGGAGCAGGTCTGTACATGGATGGGGTGGAGGACAGCCCTCCAGGTGGGGAGAAGCACACGCAGGTACTGCAGGAGACTTGGAGAAATGGGCAGCGTTGGCACAAGACTCAGGGCTCTGTCACCTGCACAGGATAGCAAATACTTGCTGAGTGGATGTCTGGCCTTCACTCTTGCCGCCAAGACCCCAGGTCCTGGGTGTAGCTCCTGGATGGGCCTGGGCCTCAGTCTCCTCATCTGTAAAATGGGTGCCTTCAGGTGCTCTCCAAGCCTCCATCCACCTTCTGATGAGGATTTAATAATCCCCCCTCATGGCCCATCTCTGAGACCTGTGTCCAGATGCTGCAGGGTGCTGGGCCAGGCAGGTTGTCTCTCTCCTTCCTGGGAGAAAACCAAGGCCCAAGGAGGAAGTGCCCTGCTAGCATCATTGCTCATGCTGCAGAGCCAGGTCCAGGGCCAGACGTCTGGCTGCTGCAGTTCTCCGCCACAGAGGGCTCCCCCAGCTGTGAGACCTGCCCACCTTCCCAACCTAGGAGCAGCCGGGCCTCACTTCCAGCTCTCACTTGCTGTAAGGTACAGCCCTTCTCACACATTCAAGCAGGCTGGAGGTCGCTTGGCTGGGCAGTGGTTGCCACCTGTAAACCACCCATGCCTTTTAGAGTAAACTCATGCAACTCAGACTGTTCCTTCCCAGGCCAACTTGGAGGATTTCAACTCTTATCAACTTGGCTAGATCATGCCAGAACTCAGAATCTGCCCTTCTGAAATGATCCCCGCCTCTCATGGGAAGCCACCCATCGGTCATTGTGAGCAGAGGTGCCCCCTCCCTCACGGACCTCAGGGGTGTGGCAGGCCTTGGGCAGGCACCCTGCAGCCTGGCAACAACACGGGCCTTGGTCTCGAAAACTTTAGACTTCAGTCCAAGCTCTGCTCTCCCTGCCATGACCAAGAAAAGCACATTCTCTTAGCCTCAGCTTTCTCTTCTGCAAAATGGGGGTGAGCACCCCCCCAGGCCAGGCAGGGCTCAAAGGATGGCTGGAGGAAGGGGCTGTTAGAGTGCGAAAGCCAGATGCACAGGGGTAGACACCACTTACTTGACCACACTGGCTGGCACAGGGGATGCGGAGGCGGACAGACCATCTCCGTATCTCAGCCGTGGAGGGCAAATGTGGGGGCCTCAACTGCCACCAGGGGCTTGGGATCTCAGAGGCCACGCCAGCGGGGACAGCAGTTCCCACAGCCCCATGTGGAGCAGCTGCTCTCCCCCTTCCCCGCAGGTCACGAGACCTCTGCCAACCACTTGGCGTGCACGGTGATGGAGCTGTCTCGCCAGCCCGAGATTGTGGCAAGGTACGGAGCTGCCCTCGGGGTTGTCAAGGGGGTTTCTCTGATGTCTTGTTCCAGAGGGCCACCTGCCCTCAACTCCCATGGCTGAGCCTCCTCCAACATGCCTTGCTTCCCTTCACCCCAGGGCCTTGGCACGTGCCGTTCCCTCTTCTAGAAGGTCTTCTCCCTGCTTTCCTCTTGTAGAACATACCTTCTCCTCTTCCAGAAAACTCTCAGATCCTTAAAGTAGTCACCCTGTGCTTTCCCCTCCTAACCTCTTCCCAGCTCATGAATGTTTTCTCCTGGGATGTTACGTCTATTTCAGCCATGAGACCAGAAGCTCCAGGAGGGCAGGGACCGTGGCTCTTTCCCTCCCTGTGGTGTACCCATTTCCTGGCCAGGGGCTGGCGCTGAGGATAGAAAACAATTCCAACTAAAGTGCCGAGGGAGCACTTGTCTTCCATTGGCAAGACTGAGAAGGGCGTCCCTGGGCGATGGCATTGGTTTTCTTAAATACAAACAGGCTCCCTCAAGGCCTGTGGCATAGCTTGACTGAGCCAAGTGTGCACGTCACTCCAGCAGTGCCAGCGGGCTTGGGAGTGTGGGCTCCGGCCAGGTGGGAGGGCCTTGGACTGCAATGCTGTCACCACCAGTGTAAAAGACCATGAGAACAGAAAATAGTTGATTGCATTTAAATGTGTATAAAATAATAATATGCACCTTATATAAAAAACACAGAAAAAGCACAAAAGTTAAAATAGTAATAAGAAACACACCCGTGGGGCACCACCCACCCGCGGGCACCGCCAGCTGCTGGATTTCTGTTCAGCCTGTTAGTCTGCGCATGTGTAGTCGAGGCGTGTTTTTCGTCCTCTGGTTGTCTAGCCAGCCTGCATCCGCACGACTTAATCACAGCGTCACCCTGCATCATTGTAACCTCTTCCCAAACCCACTCTGTTTTTATTGCGGCAAAATATACATCACATATATTTTAACTTTTCGATATTTTTAGGTGCACAGTTCGGTGGCGTTAGGTGCATTCACACTGTCGTGCAGCCATCACCACCGTCTGTCTCCAGAACGTTTTCATCTTCCCCGCACAAAAGTTAAAATAGTAATAAGAAACACACCCGTGGGGCACCACCCACCCGCGGGCACCTCCAGCTGCTGGATTTCTGTTCAGCGTGTTAGTCTGCGCATGTGTAGTCGAGGCGTGTTTTTCGTCCTCTGGTTGTCTAGCCAGCCTGCATCCGCACGACTTTATCACAGCGTCACCCTGCATCATTGTAACCTCTTCCCAAACCCACTCTGTTTTTATTGCGGCAAAATATACATCACATACATTTTAACTTTTCGATATTTTTAGGTGCACAGTTCGGTGGCGTTAGGTGCATTCACACTGTCGTGCAGCCATCACCACCGTCCGTCTCCAGAACGTTTTCATCTTCCCCGACTGAGCCTCTGTCCCTGTTAAACACTCACTCCCCGTTCTCCCCTCTGCCCAGCCCCTGGCACCCACCATTCTACTTTCTGTCTCTGTGCATTTGTCTATTCTAGGGGACCTCATGTACGTGGCTTCACACAGTATTTGTCCTTTTGTGACTGGCTTATTTCACTCAGCGTAATGTCCTCAATGTTCATCCATGCTGTGGCTTGTGGCAGAATTCCCTGTCTTTTTAAGGCTGAATAATATTCCATTGTGAGTATATACCACGCTTTGCTTATCTGTTCATCTGTCCACGGACACTTGGGCTGCTTCTACATTCTGTCTATTGCGGATAGTGCTGCTGTGAACACGGGTGTGCAAGTATCTCTTCGAGTCCCTGCTTTCAGTGCTTCAGGGTGTCAGCCCAGAAATGGGATGGCTGGATTATATGCTAACTTATTTTTAATTTTTTGAGGAACCTCCATGCTGTTTTCCACAGCAGCTGCACCGTTTTACATCCACCCCAGCAGTGCACAAGTGTTCCGACCTCACCACACCCTGATCCACACTTGTTATTTTCTGTTCTGTTTTTTTTTTTTAATGTACATACAATGACCATCCTAATGAGTGTTAAAGCTGCATATTATTTTAGCAGTGTGCAGCCTCCGGTTTACTCAGCCCACACCTTTGGATGTTCATGCTGCTGTTTCCAGCTGTCAGCTGCTAGCGACCAGGCCGTGATAGGCACAGGCCTTGCGCCATATGTATTTCCTGCAGCCAATTCCAGGCATCAGACACAAAGGGTGGCTGTTCTAAGGGCCCTGGAACACAGCTCCCCATTGCTTGGGCCTTCTGTTTCGGCCATGGCACTTGCTGGATGTCTTCAGCAGTGGGCTGGGCAGAGTTTGCAGGTGGGGACACCATGCCTCCCTCTTCATGCTTCCTTCCATCCCCCCTTCTTAAAACTAACGTGGGGGAAGTCGCTCTTTGGAGACAAACTGGTCTATGTCTCACCTGACAGGCTACAGGCTGAGGTGGACGAGGTCATCGGTTCTAAGAGGCACCTGACCTGCGAGGACCTGGGGAGACTGCAGTACCTGTCCCAGGTGCGGGGGACAGGAGAAAAGCTTCTGGGCTGATGTGGGTGATCTGTTAAGTCAGGCCTGCTGCTTCCCTGGCCCTTTAGTACAGTGGTTCTCAAAAGCTGATGTATCTGAGAATCTCCTGGGAGATTTAAAACATCCTGAGGCCCAGAGACTAGTGACATCAGAGTTGGGGGGCTCTCCAGGCAATCCCAATATGCAGCTAAGGTTGGAAACCAGCCCTTTGGTCAATGGTGTCATGTTTGTACTTCCCATTAGGCCTGGGTTTCACAAGCCTTAAGCTTCTCACTATGGAGCCAGGCTCAGCAGACGCCTCCCCACACTGACAAAGCACAGCAGGGGACCTTGCTTGGTTCTGCTGGAAGCACAGCTTTCTTCTGTCTGAGGTTCTCTAGAATGGTGGGAACCCTGGTTCCTGATCCCGGCTCTGCCACCATGGCCTTGCACAAGTCCTTCCTCCTTCTGGTCCTCAGTTTTTCCATCTGTCACATGAGGGGTTGAGCATAACAGTGAGGCTAATGTCCAAGGGGTCTGGGATCATCTGGGATGTGGGTGCACATTCAGCACTGTGAGTAGGAAGGAGATGGGTCCAGGACACACTGTGGGATCCCCTGACTACTTGTTATCTCCCCTCTGGCTCCCGTAGGTCCTCAAAGAGTCACTGAGGCTGTACCCACCAGCGTGGGGCACCTTCCGCCTGCTGGAGGAGGAGACCTTGATTGACGGAGTCAGAGTTCCTGGCAACACCCCGCTCTTGGTGTGTGGGAGCCCTGGGGGGCCATGGGGTGGGCTGGTCTGCTCACCCCCAGGGTGGCCCATTTGGGGCTCTCTGCTGAGGTCAGGGAATTTGGTGGCCCTGTTGTCATCACCGTACGTGGCTCCACTAGCCGCCCTGTGCTTTCTCTTTTGAGTTTCACCACAACCCTACGAGCTATTTTTCAACCCCTTCACACTGTCCAGTATAAGATTACAGCAGATAATTCTGGAAGGGAGGTGCCCCATTTACAACTGAGGATACTGAGGTTCAGAGAGGTGAGGCTACTTTCTTGGGGTCACACAGCTGGTGAGGGGCAAACATGGTTTCACAGCTGAGCCAGACCTGTCCTAGTTCTTTCTCTCTCCCAGTTGGACAGTCCCTTCTCCCACTGTGGTCAACTTTCTCCCTCCACCCTCCTTTACATCTTGTTTCCTTGTTTGTTTGCTTATCCATTCATTTATTCATTCATTCAAGTATAAGGACCTCTCCTTAAACCCACCCCACCCCCAAATCTAGGAAACTAAAATGTAATTACCTACATATATCACTCTCCTGCTATTCCCAGAAGTAATCACTACCCTGAATTTTGTGTCAGCCATTCCCTCACCTTTTTGTGTGTGTGTGCATGTGTGCACACGCATGTGTGTGTGCATGTGTACCCACACGGTAACATGCTATAGGACTTGGTTTTTGACTCAGGGGGATGACTCCTACCATTTGGGTAGCTTCCCCAGGCAGCTGTAGGTCCTCCATTTTCACCACTGTGGAACAGTCTGCTGTGTGAACAGACCACTGTTGCTGGTCAATTCTGGGGTCATCGGGCATATGAGAGGTTTCTGGTGTGTGGCTACTGTGAGCCCCGCAGCAGCTACGAGCATTTTTGTCCACGTGACCTGGTGTAGTGTGCAAACGTGTTTCTTGGGCATGTACCCAGGAGCGGGAGGTCTGGGTTACAGGGCAGATGAATGTTCAAGTTTACGAACCAATGCCAGATTGTTTTCCAGAGTGCCTGTGCCAACTCAGAGGCCCACGAGTGGTGCAGGAGAAACCCTGTGGTTCCTTATCCTCCCAACACTTAGTATGGTCTAAGTTCTTACTTTCTGCCAACCAAATATGTGTAAAACATTATTTCACTGTGGTCTTGATTTGCTCTTTCCCAATTACAAGTGAGGTTGAGCATCTCTACGCTATTTTCCTCTTCCATGAGATGTTGCCTCAGTTTCCCCTTTTGGATTGTTTGTCTTTTCTTATTGATATGTAGAGATTTATTTTAAAAATTCATGTGTTACTCCTTTGTCATCAGCTATATGTGTTGCATATGTCTTCTTCAGGTTTGTGGTTTGTCTCCATTAATGTGTTTTTGATGATCTGTTTTTTTTAGTGGTTAGTTCTTTCATTTTTTCTTGCTTAAGAAATTCTCCCCTACCCTGATATGAGAAGGATGTTCACTTACATTGGCCTCTAACAATTTTACATTTTTCTTTTGAAAGTTCAGCTCTTATCTACCTAGAATTGATTTTGTGTATGGCTGGCTGCTGAATAAAGTGCCACGGATGGCTGGCTTAACCAACAGAAATTTATTTTCTTATAGTCCTGGAGGCTAGAAGTCTAAGATCAAGTCTAAGGTCATTCCTTCTGAGGCCTCTCCCCTTGACTTGTAGATGGCCACCTTCCCCCTGTGTCCTTACATGGTCATCCCTCTCTGTGTGTCTGTGTCCTAATCTCTTCTTATAAGTCATATCAGATTAGGGACCACACTAATGGCCTCATTTTAACTTAGTCACCTCTGTAAGGACCCTATCTCCAAATGCAGTCATATTCTGAGGTCCTGGGGGTTAAGACATCAACATACAAATTTGGAAGGGACACAATTCAGCCCATCACAGAATCCATCTTTATTTTTATGTGTGCGGATGGGTGTGCTTCCAGCCCATCTGCAGAGCAGCCCCATCCCTCCCAGGGCTCTGCCACACCTCCCCCAGCAAACATCCAAGTTTCCTCTGGTTCTGCTCTGCTGATCATTTGTTTTATGCCCCTGTACCGGTACCACTCTGCCTCAGTGGTCACCCTTTAGCATGCCCTTACAGCTGGTAGGGTGAGGCCTCCTGGCTGACTCTTAGCCTGCAGGGTACAACCTCATGGGCTTTGAGGGGACTGACCCAGGCTCCAAGCCCAGCTCTGCACTTGGCTTGCTGGGTCATCTCCATCAGACCCTGTTTCATCTGGGCCTGTTTCATCCTAGTAATGTGGAGATAGTGATACCTTAGTCACAGTCTATTGAGAAGAATCAGTAGGATAATGTATGTCACATGTCTGGCAAAAATCCCTGGCACATAGTAGGATCCCTTGACCCCAGTCCCTCCTCCTAATGCTTCCACTCACTTTTCAGAGCTCAGCTCCAGGCCTCCCTCCACACCTCCAACCCCTCGCACCCTGGACTCTCGGCATAGAGAAGCGGAGCCAGGGTGGGCTAAGGGAGATACTTTGTTCAAGGGTGGGGGAGGAAAAGGCCAGCACCCAGGGCCCAAAATATGTGGCTTCTTCAAGGCCAGATGCATAGCCCCTGGAGCCCAGGGTCATGCAGGGAGCATCAGCCCCAATCAGGTGGCACCGTGCCTGTAGGTGAAAGCCTGCTGGGGGTCTGCAGCTCCCCCACCCCCAACCCCACTGAAGCAAGCCTTGAGTTGTAGGGAAACTGGGTAACAGCTCTCAAGGATGTAGAGAAAGAGGGCCTTGCAGAGTCAGATCCGAGTTTGAATCTCAGTTTGGCCACTTACTTGCTAGGTGATTCAGGAAAGTCACTAAGCCTCCCTCTGAGCCTCAGTTTCCCCATCTGTAAAATAAGGATAATTGTGACTCCCCCACAGGGCTGTGCCAAGCATGGAATGTTGTAGTATCCAGATGTTTGCCAGTACATTGGGCTGCCCCCTTTCTTCCTCTTAGAGACTTTCCAGGGGGCGAGTGGAATCCCACACCCACCTACATGGGTGGATGGAGAGATGGGGATGAGGGGAGGAGGGGGGTGACTCTGCTCTGAGCGGGTGACGGCAGTGGGTCAGGAGGTGCAAGGGGACCAATGCTTGGAAAAAGATGAGCGGATCCTTTGTCCGGCAGTTCAGCACTTATGTCATGGGGCGGATGGACACATACTTTGAGGACCCGCTGACTTTCAACCCCGATCGCTTCAGTCCTGACGCACCCAAGTAAGTGCCTCCTTGAGCTGCCCATGAGTGGGCCTGGTGGGAGGGATGGTCCCAGCAGGCTCTGGCCTGAGCCGCCTCCACCCATTGAGCCCACATGGCCTTCCAGACCCCTGGGAGGTGACTGCAGAGGAAATCACAGCTTGGAGAGGTTGGGTAACTCACCCAAGTAGCAGAGCTGGCGTTTGGCCCCAGCTTAGTCTGGTTCTAAAGCCCGCGCTCATAATCAGGACTTTATAGTGGGACGCCATGTGACTTAAGCAAATGACTTCTCCTCCTCCAGCCTTAAGCTTCCTGTCTGAGAAATGGGAATGCCGATGCAGCTGGAGGGTGCAGTGGGGGTAGTGCATGAACGTACTGAAGCAGTGGTGGGAAGAGCTGGCTCCAGGGACAGACTGCCTGTGCTCAGACCCAGGCTCTGCCCGGAACTGGACGTCAGTGACATATGACTGGGGCAAGTTGTTTTGCCTCTCTGAGCCTCAGTTCCTCCATCTGTGAGATGGGGATAATAGCAGCTCCTTCCGGGAGGGTCAAGAGGAGGAGAAAATGAGAAAATGCAGACCCAGAACTCAGCAGAATCAGCTGTCGACATTTTTCATGTGTGCAGAGCACATAGTCTCCGGCTCAAAGTCGGCCATCAGCAAGAGGCGGTTTTGTCATTGCCGTCTTCCTGCGTTGGCCCTGCCAAGGAGGAGAAAATGAGAAAATGCAGACCCAGAACTCAGCAGAATCAGCTGTCGACATTTTTCGTGTGTGCAGAGCACATAGTCTCCGGCTCAAAGTCGGCCATCAGCAAGAGGCGGTTTTGTCATTGCCGTCTTCCTGCGTTGGCCCTGCCGGGATGCCAGGGCACCAGCCTCCTCCCCTCTCTGTCCCCACAGGCCACGCTTCACCTACTTCCCCTTCTCCCTGGGCCACCGCTCCTGCATCGGGCAGCAGTTTGCTCAGGTAGGGGGGCAGGGCTGGGTTTCTGCCCAGAAGTGACTGCAGGGGTGGGGGCTTGTCCTGGGCCAGGGAACAGCTGGAAGCCCCTGCTGTGGACCTCCCGGGCTGGGGGCTGGGGCGGCCAGACCCGGCAGGACCGCCCGTACACAGAGGGAGGAGAGAGCCTCCTCCCTGTCCCCGTTTCCTCGGCTTGGCACTCATGTGCATCCCCCAACTCCTTGCACAGATGGAGGTGAAGGTGGTCATGGCCAAGCTGCTGCAGAGGCTGGAGTTCCGGCTGGTGCCCGGGCAGCGCTTCGGGCTGCAGGAGCAGGCCACGCTCAAGCCGCTGGACCCCGTGCTATGCACCCTGCGGCCCCGGGGCTGGCAGCCTGCGCCCCCGCCCCCGCCCTGCTGAGGGCCCTCCCAGGGGGACGGCAGGACGAGACTCCTCGGGCCAGGGCTGCGCCCGCCCCGCTCCACTGCCCAAGTCCCAGCCACCACCATCGTCTCTCCCCCACCTCTGAGCCTTTGCGCAGGCTACTCCCTCAGACGAGTCTCCCTAACTCCTGCACACTCCCTAAAGCCCTCTTCAGGTGTCACCTCCTCCAAGAAGCCCTCCTTGCCACCCCCCGGCCGGGCCGGGGCCCCTCCTCTGTGCTTCCTCAGTCACCTGTGCTACCTCTAACACCACACTGACCACACTGTATTGTGAGTGTCTGCTGACATGACCAACTGCCCTGCCAGGCTGTGAGTGCTTCAAGGGCGGGGTCTGCGTGTGATTTGTCTCTGAACCCCCTGTGCCCACCCAGGGCCTGGCACAGAGTCGACGCTCAATAAATGTGTGTTGACTGCATGAATGAATGGCCGAAACAGGCCATGGTGCTCTCTACTCAGTTTGCTTATCTCTAGGAAGGGGGAGATGTTGAGGCTGGTCTCTCTAAGGGCTGACCCAGCTCTGGAAGCTGCCAGCCCACAGATGCAATCCTGTCCCCACCTGTCATTGTTTATAGGGCAACAGTTTCCCCACCTGTAAGGGAGGACAAATAATAGGACCCAGTTCCTAGTGTTGGCGCGGGAACTGCGAGCGTTCACACGTAGATCGTGCTTGGCACAGAGCCTGTGGGCGTCAGCACCCTAGCCCCGCTGGCTGTTAGTAGCGTCGTTGTGGTCACCTCCAGGGAAGGCGAAGCAATGCAGTCCCCGGAAGGGCCTCACGGTGGCGCCCCGGCGCAGCGCTCCCGGCCTCAGACACAGCGGGCGGCGCCTTCCCCACCCGGCGGAGGGTCCCGGGGTCCGCGGGGGCGGGCGCGAACCTGGGCCCCGGCCCGGGCGCGGGTCACTTCGGGCGTCCGTGGACCGTCGGGTGGGGAGTGGGCCTCGCCATCCCCATTCACAGAGGCGGCCACCAAGGCACAGCGAGGTTGCCGGACTCGCTCAAGGTCAGGCAGCTGGTGGGGTCGCAGGGGTAGGGCCACCCAGGCGGGGCTGCGGCGATACCGCGCCCGGAGGTGGGCCTGGGTCTGGCGGTGGGACGCCGGCCGACCTGCAGAGGGCGAGCCGGCGGGAAGTGCTCGGAGAGGATGGGTCCGGGGTGCAGGCTGCTCCCTGCTGCCCGGGGGCGCAGGCGAATGCCCCACTCGGTGGCCCTGGAGGCTCCCGGTCCCCTCCCTGCCCTGACATTCCCTTGTGACCTGGAGCGGTGGTGGCCTTGTCTCAGCCCATTCCCTCATCTGTAAATCCGGACACAGTGACGTGGCGAGGACGCGGGACTTTGGATCGACTCTCACCTCTCACCCCAGCAGGAAGCTTCCAGCATGCACGCTCCGGGGGGAGGGGTCACCGCCCCCAGGCACAGGCTGCCTCGGCACTGAGCTGCTCTAACTCTCCAAACGCTCCTGCCCTCTTTATGCAGCCTCCCGCACCTGCTTCCCCACGTGCTGGGGCTGGTGATGGACCCTGAGCCCACCCAGCTGCCTGGGGTGGCCGGTGGCCCAGGCTGGGTTGGGGATAGCCTCAGGGTCCTCGGCCTGCTGGGTGTGGGGTAGGAACCTCGGCCCAACTGTCCACAGTGGGAGGTTATGTTCTGGGTGCCAGGGTTGGAGGCTGGTGGCCCTGCTGGGCTTCAATGACAGCCAACGTGGGTATACAGAGGACACACCCGTGTCCCAGCAATTAGCTGCCCACCGAAAAGGTTCTGGATGGGGGCTCAGCAGGGAGCCTGAGCCAGCTGTCCTGACAGTTGTGGCCTGAGAGGGCACCAAGTCCTTTACACTGTCCAGGTTTAGGCGGTTCATGGCCCCCTGGGGTGGGTGACTCTTAAGTCCATATTTGCCCAGACCTTACCCCTGGGCTCCAGACAGCTTCAGGCATCTCTGCCTGGATGTCCAAAAATAACCTCAGCTGGGGGTGGGGGTGCAGACACCGGGAATATTTCTGTATTTCTGGCAGGCGGCAGGGGACTTGCTGTGGGAGGGAGGGTCATTTCTCTGAATCAGAGCCAGGGGTGTGGAGGGATGGAGTCAGTTCCTGCCTTAGCCTGGATCTTTAGAAACCCTCGATTCTTCCAGAACATGGCATCTCCCTGCACATCCTTTCCCTTTGAGGAAACCAGAGTCACCCTCCTGGTGCTGCCTGCTTGGGCAGCTGCTGCTGGTGGGTCAGACCCTGGGCAGCCAGGCAGAGTGGTCACCTTAGCAGGGGGCAGCCTGGGAATTCTCGATGCCAAGGGCAAGTCCATAGG
The DNA here is from genome assembly GCF_000696425.1 of Galeopterus variegatus. NCBI lineage: Eukaryota > Metazoa > Chordata > Mammalia > Dermoptera > Cynocephalidae > Galeopterus > Galeopterus variegatus. The sequence continues at coordinate 262,430 of NW_007728089.1, read as the reverse complement.
TCCTAAGGTGGCACTCCAAGAGAATGGGGACCAGAAGGGGTCCTGAGCCCCCCACTCTGGCCTGGCTCGATGGGCAGAGGCTGTGTGGTCCTCAGGCATGAGGCTGGGCAGGGGGCTGAGGGGTGGGGCCTTCCAGGTGGGGTGCAGCAGGTTCCAGGTTCTGTGCTGGGTGGGCAGGGGCAAAGGCCTCCCCTCTCCCCGCTACTCACTCTCCTGAGGTCCAGCTCCTCTGCTCGTTTTGGCTTTGGGTGGGGGGAGGGGAATGCAAGGACCTGGCCCCAAGTGGGAGGTGCTGAGTGACAGTGATGATGGTTACAGTAACATCGAAGGCCACACCAGCTCAGCTGCAGAGCACCCACGGTGCAGGCCCAGCTCTGCTGTAACCCTGGGCCCTTGTTCTACAGACAGGGCCTCCCAGAGGTGGGGGCCTGCCACAGTCACAGGGCAGAGGCCAGAGGGAACACAGGGGGCTCACACACACACACACATAGGGGCCTCCCTGTCCCTGGGCCCTCACCCCTGCTGGTGAGCCCAGGGGCCTTACACTGGGCGGTCTCCCCATCAGCTCCTGCCCACTGTCCCCCACTCACCAAGTGACAGAGGTCCTTGCACCCACACCCCGAGGTGAGAGGGTTGCCCCAGGAACCCAGCAGCTGCCCATTCCCTCACACTCCAGGGACACCAGTGCAGCTGGACAGGTCTCTGGCTTCTTTCTTGGCTAGGAGCCAGGAGGGTTGCCCAAGGCCACCCAGGCCACAGTCGGCTGAGGGGTGTCTGGGCTGTATGAGAGGGTCCTGGGTGTGGGAAACCAGTTCCTAGAGCTGTGCTAGAGCATATGCCCTTGTTCTACAGACAGGGCCTCCCAGAGGTGGGGGCCTGCCACAGTCACAGGGCAGAGGCCAGAGGGAACACAGGGGGCTCACACACACACACACATAGGGGCCTTCCTGTCCCTGGGCCCTCACCCCTGCTGGTGAGCCCAGGGGCCTTACACTGGGCGGTCTCCCCATCAGCTCCTGCCCACTGTCCCCCACTCACCAAGTGACAGAGGTCCTTGCACCCACACCCCGAGGTGAGAGGGTTGCCCCAGGAACCCAGCAGCTGCCCATTCCCTCACACTCCAGGGACACCAGTGCAGCTGGACAGGTCTCTGGCTTCTTTCTTGGCTAGGAGCCAGGAGGGTTGCCCAAGGCCACCCAGGCCACAGTCGGCTGAGGGGTGTCTGGGCTGTATGAGAGGGTCCTGGGTGTGGGAAACCAGTTCCTAGAGCTGTGCTAGAGCATATGTGTGTGTGTGTGTGTGTGTGTGTGTGTGTGTGTGTGTGTGTGTGTGTGTGCCTGCGCCCAATGTTTGTAAGTGTGAACCCTGTGTGTGTGTATGTGTGAACCCATGTGTGTGAGCCCCATGTTTGAGTCCCATATGTGTGAGCTGTGTGTGTATGTGTGTCCCTTGTGCACATGTGAGCTTCGTGTGCTTGAGCCCTGGGTGTGTGAGCTTCACATGTGTGTGAGCCCCATGTTTGAGTCCCATATGTGTGAGCTGTGTGTGTATATGTGTCCCTTGTGCACATGTGAGCTTCGTGTGCTTGAGCCCTGGGTGTGTGAGCTTCACATGTGTGTGAG
>NW_007728089.1:257097-260598 GCF_000696425.1 Galeopterus variegatus | reverse complement strand
GCACATGTGAGCTTCGTGTGCTTGAGCCCTGGGTGTGTGAGCTTCACATGTGTGTGAGCCCTATATGTGAGTCCCATGTGTGAGTCCCCTGTGTGTGTACGTCCCCTGTGTGTGTGAGCCCTATGTGTGTGTGAGCCCCGTGTGTGTGTGAGCCCCTGTGTGTGTGAGCCTTGTGTGTGTGAGTCTCACATGTATGTGTGTAAGCCCCGTGTGTGTCTCGTGTGTGAGCCCCATGTGTGAGCCTCCAGTGTGGACATCTGCTGTCCTTCAAGTCTGGGCCACCAAGGCCCTGGATGAGGCTCCTTGCTCACCCACTGTCACTGTCCTGCCTCTATTTCCAGAGAGCCCAGTGCTCAGGGAGATGGGGCTGAAAGTGGGCGAGCAGGTGCCAGTGGTGGGAGGCATGGATGGGAAGCGGGTCCCCCGACCCCGCCATGCTCAGACACCCCTCCACATTTGACCCCGTGGCGCCCTGGCCCTCCTCCATCCCCAGGACCTTTTCCTCAAAGCACGGGCACCCAGCGCAGGGGCACTGGCGGGGGGGTGCACACACACACAGATGAGCAGTCACTGCTCAACATCCAGCAGATGTGTGTCCCCTCCCTTCTGCCTGTTCCCCTTCCATGACCTCGACTCCTGCCTGACCGCGTCTTCCTCCACACTCCGGCAATCTCCGGCCGTTTCTGGGTCTGTCCCACCGCCAGGCCCTTCTCCTGCCCACCACGCCCCGTTCCTCACCTCCCAGGTGGTACGCGCCCCCCACACATACACACACTTGCACGGGAGCACACGCCGCGCATCTCACACTCACCCCCAGATCCCTGCCATGCCCCACCCACGAGTGCACACACGCGTTCCCACGCGCGTGCGGCCAGCCCGCTCGCTGCCACAGCGACCTCAGGAGCAGGGGGACCAGCTTGTTTTTTCCCCCAACATATTTTCCCACAATAAGGAAAACAGGAAGGGACTTGGGGCCGGAGACAGGAAGGGGAAATGGCCTGCACACAGGGAGCCGGCTCCAGCCAGTGGACCCTGGGTGGCCTGTTTGGGTGGGACACAGGAACAGACAGACAGATAACTTCAGGGTGGGAGGTGGAATGCCCTTCCATGGCGTCTTGGCCCTGGTGTTAATACCCATTGCAGCCCCGACAGGCATCACCCCTTTCAGTCCAGAAACAGAGGGTGGGGCCAGGCGTGTCATCACCTGGGAGAACTGCTGGAGCTGGCCGTCGACCCAGGTCCATCCAACACCAGGCTCCTCCCAGTCCTGGTCCTGCAGCCCCTCTGGAGTGGCCAAGGTGAGGACCTCTGTCTGGGAGGTCAGGTGGCTTGGTGGGGCTCTTTTCTGCAGCCCCAATGTTTGTCCTCACTAGGGTGCATCCCATACCCATGGCACCCTGGATTGGACTCTGGCAGTCTCATGGGGCGCCTGGAGGTGAGCCAGTTCCAGGGGCGGTCTGGCTTTTTCTTTTTCTTTTTCACTTAAAAATCTCAGCTAGGAGGGACCCAGGATGACCAACCATCTCGCTTTGCCTAGGACTGAGGGGGCTCCCAGTAAACATGCAGAACTTTCAAGGTTAATACAGGGCAAGTCCCAGACAAACAGGACAAGTTGGTCACCCTAGAGGGACCCCAAAGCCATTTAATCTAACCATTTAACCCCACCTGATTGAATCTGTCCACTGTATCACCATCCAGTAGCTGTCCAGCCCTGCTTGCATACCCCCAGTGACAGTGAGCTCATTACCTTACAGGACAGCAAGAGCCAACCAAGAGGTGGACATGGCCAGGACCAGGTACTGACCACTGTGAGGTCAGTGTTGGCAGAGAGGAGTGTGGGGCGGGTGGAAGCACAGCACAGAGCCGTGACCTGCCTTCAGGTGCAGTCACATGAGGCTTTCAGGGGCCGGGAAGGACAAGGAATTCCTGGCCAAGGGACCAGCCCAGGCAAAGGCCAGGAGGCCTGGAACCACTTCATGGGGATTGAATTCCTTGCTGTTCTCTCTAATGGTCAGTGTAGGGGGTAAAGGGTGGAGACTGTGACTCCATAGCCCTCCTCTTCACCCCAACCCTGGAAGGGACTTCCTTTGGAAACAGGGTGGCCTTGTCCCTCCTGCCTTTACTCTCCGGGTCTCTGAGCTAGGAAAGGTCTCAGTGCAGATGGAAGAGCTGCCAGGATGCCTCAGAACGCTGCCGTATCCCTCTGTCACTTTTCTGAGCTCACTGACTGTCAGCACCAACATCTGCCTCCTCCTCCAGGAAGCCTCCTCTGACTTCCCCAGCCCTGGACGCCTCACCTTGCACAGGCATCAACCTTCTTCTCTTCTTGGGATCGCCACCACTTCCAGCCCCTGCTGGGGACCCCTGCCACTCTCCAGTTGGGCTTTCCCACTTCTAACCTTTGCACCTGCCAGACCCTCTTCCTGAAATACCCTCTTCTCCCCTGAAAAAAAACTTTCTTGTCCCTTAAAAAAGTGACTCAAATGCCAGCTCTTCCTGGAAGCCCTCCCAGATCTCTCTGATTGGGGTCCGTAACCAGCTTCTCTCCCTTCTCTTTAAGCCACTCCATGCCCTCTGTGCTCTGTATGCAGAACTGGGCAGACCTCAAGCTCAGCATGGGGCTAGCAGAGCCCGACTCTGGGGAGACGCCTCTGGGAACACTGGCCCTTGGCTGGACCTGCCCTTCACCTTGTGGGAACCCAGGAGAGAGGCTGGATTGGCTCTTAGCAAAGCACATATCAAGCACATACTAAGTGCTTGCTAGAGTGTGTTCTCTCAACCAGTATTTCCTGAGCACCCACGCTGTGCCAGGCACAGAATCGCGTGGCTGCCCGTCAGGAGTGCTCTCCCCCTTCAACACCCGCCCCCACACACAGATGGAACAGTGAGCACCTAGTAGGTGCCTGTACGTGTTGGCTGCTCTTGGCCAAACAATCAAAGCAAGGGTCACGCCTTCCTGTAGCCTTGGAAACAGACAGCTCGGCTCCAGATCCCGGTCACGCCCCTCACTGGCTGGGTGGCCTTGGGCGGGTCACTTAACCCCATCGGTGACATGGACATGCTGGTCAAGACAGCTCCGGAGAACAGAGCAAGATGATGAGCATGCAGTGCTTAGCATGGCTCCTGGTACCAGGCACCAACTCAGTGGCTGGCACCACCTGTGATTCTCCCTCCCTAGATGCCCACACATGCCCCTCGCTGGGTGGGTGGAACCATTCCCAGGGACAGAGTGTGCAGGCATTCTGGAATCCCCAGGGGCTAGGGTCTCGGGCACTGACCAAGCCCCCAGGGGTGCAGCAGCTTCTCAGGCAACATTCTGGGGCTGCCCAGGAGAGGCCCTGAGCAGGGGAGGGCAGTGCCCAGAATTATCCACCAATCGCACAGGCTCCTGGCACTGGAGCAAGTACTTATCTGCCCAGCCCAGCATGGGGGGGGGTGGCCAGGCCAGCGGGGCGGGACACGGCCTGGGGGCTGGACACGGAGCAGCCCCAAGCCCTGCCG
>NW_007728089.1:254400-256105 GCF_000696425.1 Galeopterus variegatus | reverse complement strand
ATCCGATTCCCCGAGAGTCTGATACCTCCAGGAAGTTCTGAGCCCCTGGATCCCCAGCACAAGGCAGGATTTCCATGGGCCCCCAAGTCCTCCAGGTTGGAAATGACCAGGGGCACAGACAAGCAGAGAGGCAGTCAGATTTGGGGGTCTGCCCCCATGCCCCCTGCCCACGCTGAGGCAAGAGGCTGTGGTGAGGACTGGCTGCCCATGCCCCTGGCTGGCTGCCCCTGGCTCCTCCCAGTTAAAGACAAGCTCTGATGTGGACATCCCCCTGAGCCAGCCTTGGGCAGGGTGGGGGCTGGAGACAGCCTAATCTGGGGGTTACATCTGGGATTCAGGTTCAAATTAGAGTTCTTTCACTTCCAGATTGGTTGTCCTTGGGCAAGTGGCTTAACTTCTCTGAGCTTGTGTCCCCAGGTGAAAATGGAGACAGTGGTGACAGTACCTAACCCACAGGTGGTTGTAAAAATGAACTGCAATAACGTGTCCAAGTGTCTGTGGCGTCTGGTGTGTAGTGAATGCTCAGTGGCCCCTGCGTGGCAGCAGAGAGCGGGTGTCCCTGGGTAATGCATCCAGGTCCAGCCTCCTCCAGCAAAGTCCTCCTTTGGAAGCCACCAATTGTCTCTGGCCTGTGGATTCCTTTATCCATAAAACCCTGCCTTGGAGACTCTCGGGGAATGTTGAGCTGTCCCAGGGGTGCTGGGGTGGGCTGTAGGCACCGGCACCCTGCACAGTGTCTGATGGACAGTCCCAGTGCCTGGGCTTGGCCTGGTTGGATTTAGAACGCAGACAGAGAGTGTTTGTGTGTGTTGGGGATGGGGACACTGACAGAAGTGACCTGACCTCGCCCTCTTCCACTGGGTGACAGTCGCGCTGGCTGCCAGGAATTGCCCGCCGTGGCTGCAAAGGCCGCGGGAGCCGGGGAGCCAGCAGACGGCCCTTTCTGGCTGGCCCTGCCCCACACCTGACGCGAACCCGGAATAGCTCTCTCCCTCCACCAGGGACACAGCCCCAGTTTTAGCAGCTCGTAAAGCCACCCACATGGAGATGGGTATTTCAGGAAGGCCGGGACAATATTTAGTCTGTCGGGGCAATGGAATGGGCACTGCGCATGCATGTGTGTGCACAGCCTGGAGTCGGGGAGGAGATGTGGGCCTCACTGTCCCTTCCCCATTTAGGACAGGGTCAGCCCGATTGGGCTGGAGGCAGAGCTGGATTCCATCCTGGCTCTGTTGGCCCTGGCTGGGCAGGTGGCCTCGGGCAAGCTCTGGGCTTGGTTATCCCACCTATGAAATACCATGTGAGAAGGGTCTTTCGTCTCCAATATGCAGGCTTGACATTGAACCCAGTCAGCAGGAGTAAAGACAGCGCCTGGGTGCAGGGAAGTATATTTATTTGCAGGGTGGAGACCCTGGCCCAGGAAGGGGGTCTCCTGGAAGTGTGTTGTCTGAAGTTCAGGCCTTTCTAGGATTCCTGCCCCACAGCAATGGTTGGACACAGGATGCTGCTGTGAAATGTTTCTACGGGTTGAGCGTCCCTGATTTGAGAATCCAAAGTATAAAATGCTCCCAAATCAGAAACTTTTTGAATGACAACATGACGGTCAAAGGAAATGCTCATTGGAATATTTCAGATTGGAGATTTTTGGATTAGGGGTGTTCAACCAGTAATTATAAGGCAAATATTCCAAAATTGGGGGGAAAAA
>NW_007728089.1:252161-253240 GCF_000696425.1 Galeopterus variegatus | reverse complement strand
AACGATAGGACATTAGCTTCGCAAGCTGCAGTAAGGATTAAATGACTAAAAACACGTAACACACTTAAAATAACGTCAGGCTCATTGTTAGCTGTTATAGCTGTTGTTGTTATTATTCAACCAATGAATAAGCTGTAACCCAGAGAGGGAAAGGAAGGTGCCAAATTATCTTCTGTGTCTGGACGTTTTGGAAATGCTGATCTGTTGAATCCCCAGAGATGGGTGACATCAACTGCACTGTATAGCTAAGGAAACGAAGCTCAGAGAGGCACATGGACTTGCCCAAGGTCACCCAGCTGGTACATGGAAGAGTGGGGATTCAAACCCAGCTCTCCAGACACTGCACAGAACCTAGGTGAGATCGCTCATCTAGGGAGTCCCACCCTGCACACTGAGGGGGGTGGGCTGGCCATCTTATAGGCCTTTTTGGGGTCTCCTCTGCAAAAACAGTGCTTCTCATTTCAGAGATAGCTAGCTCAACATTGCCTCTGATGATTTGGAGGCTGTAAAGAAAAATGTGGTACCTTGTTAGGGTGTCAGGAAAATTCTGCCGGAGCAGGAGCACAGCAGGAGGCAGCCAGCTCTGGGATTTATGGCCCTGTGCCTGGGTGGGTGAGCCTGGAGGCTAAGGTTACCAGGGAGTCAGCATCATATTTATAGCAGGAACTTGCCTGCACCAAGAACTGCCGGCTCCCACACCCTGTCCGGTGAAGGCACTTGCTTCACAGTTGCCTGCATTCTAGGCCTGGCTCTGCCTCTCCAGTGCGGGGAGTCTTGGGTGGGTCACTTCACCTGCCTGAGCCTCAGTTTCCTCATCTNAAAAATGCCAAATCTGAAACACTTCTGGTCTCAAGCATTTTGGGTAAGGGATACGCAGCCTGTGCCTGTTTCCAGAACCAATCCCTGGGCCTGTGTGGACAGGGGGGACGTTCTCAGCAATCCGCTCACAACCTGTGTGACCTTGGGTGGATTACTGCCAGGCACCGTGTCTCAGTTTCCTCATCCTTTAAATGGGGACAACGATAGGACATTAGCTTCGCAAGCTGCAGTAAGGATTAAATGACTAAAAACACGTAACA
>NW_007728089.1:248340-250457 GCF_000696425.1 Galeopterus variegatus | reverse complement strand
AGGCCCCCAATACTTGGCCTTCCAAGTACCTCTCTCTGCTTGAACTCAAGCATGTTTTTCCAAGGGCAAGACCTGAAGACATCAGAGGGGAGGCAGCTCCACTGTTCACTCAATTGCTCCTGGCATCCCAGAGCCCAGAGAGAGCCCCAAGTTCTTGCCCTGCCCTCAGACCTCAGAGTGGGCCCCTCACCAGGAACCAGGGCAGCCTCCACCTCCCCTCCTTGTCCTGGCTGCCCCCAGCTCTCATCTCAGCTTCTCCTAGGAGACCCTCCCACAATCCATGCCATCCCAGTCCCCAAGGAGGCTGTGCTGCACTCCTAGGTGTGGGATCCTGAGCAGGGGATTCCTTCCCTGGATTTAAGGACAGGCAAGTGCTGGGAAAGGGCATGAAGTGATCCTGGTGCCAGGGGAGACCTCTGAGATAATCTCTGCACCCTGTGCCCCTCTCTGTGCCTGCCCACAAGGGTGGTGGCAGGGCATGGCCAGCTGTCCCCAAGACCCCAAAGACAAGAGGATGTTTCATGTGGCATCAGTGTTTCCCCATGGCTGTGAGGCAGCAAGTGGCTAAGGTTTTGCTCTGCTTTATGGTTACTGACCCACCTTGGTCTCTCTGCAGTGCCTGGGCCCGTGGTGAGCATCTCCACGAGGAGACAAAAGCAAAACACTTAATCACAGTGTGTAAGCCCTGATCTTGGAAAGGACCTCGAGAGGCCCCGGGCCTCAGCATCTTCCAGGCTGCTTCCCTCCTGAAGGTGTGGGCTGCCTGGTTCTGCTTGTGTGCCCTTTCTAGGCAGATAACTGCATTCAAGTTTCATCCCTTGGACAATAGGGAGCCAGCAAATACTCTGGAGCCAAGGAGGTACATGGATTGCTTCAGTGTGGTGGGCAGAGGGACAGGAGATAGAATCTGGAGGCCAAGAGGCCAGGGAAGAGGCTGGCAAGGTGGTCCTAAGGAGGGATGGTGAGGCTGACTCAGGAGAGGAGGGATGGCAGGATGGCAGGACGGAGCTCTGACAACCGTGAGGAGTGGGGGCAGGGAGGGTGCAGAGAGGCTGAGGCTTGGTGCTGCCTCCCCATTAGGAAGGCCCAAAGGACAGGCTGCCCGTCTTCAGGAGTCTGTGGGTGGCAATGTCTCAGGGGTCTGTTTGTAAAAACTTGTTGAAGTGGCTGGAGGACCTGGGCAGGATCCGATCCTCACCATGCCCAGGCTGGTGGACACTTCTCCTCTCTGACCCTAGTCATCTCATCTTTCAAGTGGAGGTGACACCACAGCCTCGGGGTTGTCATGGGTACTAGATGAGTTGATGCTTTTAAACTTATGAATCGTGGAGGCACCAGGGAGGTGTGGTGGCAGCCATGGCCCTCAGGCATGAAACTTTAAACGTCGCCATGGGTGTGCTGGGCACCTGTGGTATTGATGAGAAGAAGGACTTGACCTGAGCAGCAGCAGATGACCTTGCACGGGAGGCTGGGCATGGGGTGTGGCAGATGCAGGAGGAACTCCTGGATGGGGATCCCCATGACTGCCCTCATGGCACCCCACCGTCACTGTTCACACCACATTCCCAACCCATGGGGCCCATGCTATGGGAGGTGGGGGGGGGCTGAGGCCCAAGAGAAAGAGAGACGGGCCCAGAGTCACCCCGCTACGGTGTGGAGAGCTGGGACTCAGGCTTGATTCCCAGGTGCAGGTCAGGCCCTACAGCTCTTTGCTGAGGTTCCTCCCACCTCTCTGTCCTGCTCAAAGCTGACCTCTCATCCAGGCTGCTTGGAGCCCTCCCTCCTCCAGCAACCCTTCCCTGAGTTCTGCAGCCCCCAGGGATCCTGCATCCTTGCAGCCCGCATCCCCCCAACCTGGTCCTTTCATTGGGTAATAGCATTGACCGGTGCCAGCCTGGATCCCTGTCCTGCTCACAGGAACATTGAGCTAACTCTAGGATGTCAGCAGACGTGTCCAGGTGTGGCTGGAGCCCTGCTGCTGTGGGACCTGGGACAGGCCTCTTTTCATTGCTGGCCTCAGAGAGGCTATTTGCATTTACTCACCTAGAGTCCCACAGGCTAACATGTGGCTGTGCACATGTGTCCTGAGTCCCCACATCTGGCAGGGCTCAGGCACT